>NC_141697.1:687903469-687925969 GCF_964263255.1 Lissotriton vulgaris
GCTGAGGGGACGCTTTCGAGAATGGAACCCAAGCCCTGGCAGACAAGCGTCCGAGTTCCAAGGTGTCCCAGGGCCATTTTACTGGACCAGGCCCAAATCCGAAGAGCCGGCCGCCATTTTAAGAGTCCTGTGAAAGCCGCCTACCGCTGCACCGCAAGAGTGGGAGCAACTCAACTACATGGTGAGCGAGACGCTGTAGCCGTAAGAGCGGGCGGTAAACAGCTGAATGGCGGATGAGGCACAGTGTAGCAAAAGCGGGCGGAATGGCGACTGAAACGATAAAGGGGCGCCCCACTACAGCAGACAAGCCTCCGCCATGTGCTTCAAAACTGCATATGTATCTCGTGATATCAAGGTTGGGCAACCAGTACAGAACAAGCAGTTACGAGTCCCATTTACACCGGCGCCATTTTGGGCGCGGCCGGGCAGGTCCAGGATCTACTGAAACATAAAAAATGAGGCTGACGTCTCTGAAGCAGTTCACGAACAGCAGGACATAGCAAATAAACATGAACTCTCTAAAGCTGTTAACTCACTGCAGAACAAAACAAGTGAACCTGAAACCTCTGGAATAATTGTCGCTCAAAAGAACAACACACAAAACTCTGTAGAGCCTGAAGAAAAAAAAAAAGAAGGGCACTGTAGTTTCAGACACACTTAACACTAATGACGAAACAAAGATATCGTCTGTTTATAAAGCAGTTATCATCTTGACAGAATTGACAAAGAAGTGTACAGACACCAATGCATCAGCATTCTCGGAGATAACATCTTAAGGAACAAAGAAAGACCTGTTCACTCTTGACACCCCAGGTGCTGTGTATATTGCACTATAGTGCTGCATCGACAAAACGGGCAACCCTATTGATGTGGATTTTTCATTATTGATTATTGTAAAGAAATGGCGACTCCCCCCTTTAGCAGATTAGCTAAATGTTTGCGTAATTTAGGCATAAAAGTTATATTATTGTTGTTGTTGTTGTTATCGTTATAGTTCTGGTTAATTTCAAAAAATGGTTAAATATATTTACAGTTTTTGTTGCGTTCGTTATATTTAAATATTAATAAAGTTTTAAAATGTAACTGTCTTGGAGTACTATATTTTTTAAAAAAATCGGGTGAATGGGGCCTTGAATCGGGTTATTGTCATGTGTGGGCTTTGCAAGTGTACTGCTACAAGATCGGACATTTCAAACTCAAATGCACGTTCTTTTTCTTACCTTTCCGAAACATGGAGCGCAATAGCAGGCAGAGAAAGGGTGATGCACGTGTTGAACACTGCCTGGCCTGCAAATTGCTGCCAGTGCCCCCCCCGCCCCGAGTACTTCACAAATCTTTAAAAGACCATGCGCTTGTTCAATGGGAAGTGGATAACATGGCTAAGAGCATTTGCTGACTAATGCATGAATATCGCTGACTTTTCAGCGATATTCATGCATTGCGGCCGTTTTTTATCGCATTTGCGATAAACCTTGCTAATAGCAAGGTTTATGTGCGATAAAATTCGCCGAAGTGCGGCGATAATTATTGTCTCTAAACAAGTTAGAGACAAAAATTACCGCTAGTTGTTGGAAATATGCCCCCGGGTTTTTCCTTGCAGGAATCGGGAAACGAAAGACTAGCACTGAAATCAGTAGTCTCACACCTGAATCGGGAGGGTTGGCATGTCTGGATACTCTACAGCTGGAGCCATACACTACATCCGCAGGGCTAGGTGATAGCCTAGGTCCGGCCTGGACAATCGGACACAGAGGAAGAGAAGTGTCAGAGGGTGCGGTAGTGAATAGGGTGAAAGGGAGGTGTCGAACGGGCACAGGGTGTGATTCTCAGAGAAGAGCAGCGTAGATGGGGGAAGTATATGGCCCATGCATGAGAGAGAGAGCGGGGGTGACCATTGCGTGGGGGAGATGCGTGCGAGGGTGGGGAGCCATGCTGAGAATCGACGGCGTGCAGAGAGTGGCCCTGGTCAAGGCATCTAAAATGGCTGCCGTGCACGACAAAATTGTGGCATTGGACAAAAACGCAAGATGGCGCAGACAATGTTTATCAATAAGGATTCATTTATAACAAAATATTTACTCGCAGTGACAAAATGGTGTTCAACACTTCCTGATTTCCATCGAATCGAACGTTAACAAACGTGACGCAGCAAAAAAAAAAAAAAAAAAAAAAAAGCTCACGCACAGAGCGGTTTTTAGCCATGTTATCCAATGGAAGGTGGATAACATGGCTAAGAGCATTTGCTGGATAATGCATGAATATCGCTGACTTTTCAGCGATATTCATGCATTGTGGCCGATGTGCGGCGATAATTTTTGTCTCTAAACAATTAAAACGAAGCACAAAATGGCGAATTCCCGTTTCGCTACCAGTTTGCGGCCCAGTTCGCGGCCCGGGAAACGCTTCTACCGTGAAAAATCATTTTTTTTTATTTTCCCCACGGGACCCTTTAATAACCCCAACAACAATCCTAGGGGGTCAAGAGGGGTATACCTTGCCCCCTTTCAATAAATTCCCCCTTCGTTTTTCACCTCTTCTTCTCTCTCGATCCTACCGAGAGATAAGATGGCGGCCGCTCCGGACTATTTAGAATGTTGACAGACACCGGAGAGCCAATCAGCTTTCTGTTATCCAATGGAAGGTGGATAACATGGCTAAGAGCATTTGCTGGATAATGCATGAATATCGCTGACTTTTCAACGATATTCATGCATTGTGGCCGATGTGCGGCGATAATTTTTGTCTCTAAACAATTAAAACGAAGCACAAAATGGCGAATTCCCGTTTCGCTACCAGTTTGCGGCCCAGTTCGCGGCCCGGGAAACGCTTCTACCGTGAAAAATCATTTTTTTTATTTTCCCCACGGGACCCTTTAATAACCCCAACAACAATCCTAGGGGGTCAAGAGGGGTATACCTTGCACCCTTTCAATAAATTCCCCCTTCGTTTTTCACCTCTTCTCTCTCGATCCTACCGAGAGATAAGATGGCGGCCGCTCCGGACTGTTTAGAATGTTGACAGACACCGGAGAGCCAATCAGCTTTCTGCGCGCAAAGTTCCGTTTCGCGAAAAGTAAGCGGACCGGATCGCTGCCCAGAGCGCTGTTACAGATATATATCTTGGTTTGAACGTTAATTTCTCAAAAACTACTGGAGCACATATATTGAGACCTAGCAAAGGCACATCGGGCTAACAGTCCCTACAATTTTGCCAAGTTTCGTGCAAATCCATTCAGCCGTTCGAGCTAAAAGTGAGTCCAACCGCCCTATGGAAAAATGAATGGAAAAAACGTGTTTTGGGACCCCCCTTTTTTCTCAGCCCCCCCTTGACGAAACTCCACCAAATTTTCAGGGGCTGCTCAGAAACAAAATGTGCCATTTTCCTGAAAATTTCAGCCGATTCCGTCCTCAAACGCCAAAGTTATTAGGCATAGAATTTTCAGAAATCCCATAGGGAATTAATCCTAACTATATATGCCCCCGGGTTTTTCCTTGCAGGAATCGGGAAACTAAAGACTAGCACTGAAATCAGTAGTCTCACACCTGAATCGGGAGGGTTGGCATGTCTGGATACTCTACAGCTGGAGCCATACACTACATCCGCAGGGCTAGGTGATAGCCTAGGTCCGGCCTGGACAATCGGACACAGAGGAAGAGAAGTGTCAGAGGGTGCGGTAGTGAATAGGGTGAAAGGGAGGTGTCGAACGGGCACAGGGTGTGATTCTCAGAGAAGAGCAGCGCAGATGGGGGAAGTATATGGCCCATGCATGAGAGAGAGAGCGGGGGTGACCATTGCGTGGGGGAGATGCGTGCGAGGGTGGGGAGCCATGCTGAGAATCGACGGCGTGCAGAGAGTGGCCCTGGTCAAGGCATCTAAAATGGCTGCCGTGCACGACAAAATTGTGGCATTGGACAAAAACGCAAGATGGCGCAGACAATGTTTATCAATAAGGATTCATTTATAACAAAATATTTACTCGCAGTGACAAAATGGTGTTCAACACTTCCTGATTTCCATCGAATCGAACGTTAACAAACGTGACGCAGCAAAAAAAAAAAAAAAAAAAAAAAAGCTCACGCACAGAGCGGTTTTTAGCCATGTTATCCAATGGAAGGTGGATAACATGGCTAAGAGCATTTGCTGGATAATGCATGAATATCGCTGACTTTTCAGCGATATTCATGCATTGTGGCCGATGTGCGGCGATAATTTTTGTCTCTAAACAATTAAAACGAAGCACAAAATGGCGAATTCCCGTTTCGCTACCAGTTTGCGGCCCAGTTCGCGGCCCGGGAAACGCTTCTACCGTGAAAAATCATTTTTTTTTATTTTCCCCACGGGACCCTTTAATAACCCCAACAACAATCCTAGGGGGTCAAGAGGGGTATACCTTGCCCCCTTTCAATAAATTCCCCCTTCGTTTTTCACCTCTTCTTCTCTCTCGATCCTACCGAGAGATAAGATGGCGGCCGCTCCGGACTATTTAGAATGTTGACAGACACCGGAGAGCCAATCAGCTTTCTGTTATCCAATGGAAGGTGGATAACATGGCTAAGAGCATTTGCTGGATAATGCATGAATATCGCTGACTTTTCAACGATATTCATGCATTGTGGCCGATGTGCGGCGATAATTTTTGTCTCTAAACAATTAAAACGAAGCACAAAATGGCGAATTCCCGTTTCGCTACCAGTTTGCGGCCCAGTTCGCGGCCCGGGAAACGCTTCTACCGTGAAAAATCATTTTTTTTTATTTTCCCCACGGGACCCTTTAATAACCCCAACAACAATCCTAGGGGGTCAAGAGGGGTATACCTTGCACCCTTTCAATAAATTCCCCCTTCGTTTTTCACCTCTTCTCTCTCGATCCTACCGAGAGATAAGATGGCGGCCGCTCCGGACTGTTTAGAATGTTGACAGACACCGGAGAGCCAATCAGCTTTCTGCGCGCAAAGTTCCGTTTCGCGAAAAGTAAGCGGACCGGATCGCTGCCCAGAGCGCTGTTACAGATATATATCTTGGTTTGAACGTTAATTTCTCAAAAACTACTGGAGCACATATATTGAGACCTAGCAAAGGCACATCGGGCTAACAGTCCCTACAATTTTGCCAAGTTTCGTGCAAATCCATTCAGCCGTTCGAGCTAAAAGTGAGTCCAACCGCCCTATGGAAAAATGAATGGAAAAAACGCGTTTTGGGACCCCCCTTTTTTCTCAGCCCCCCCTTGACGAAACTCCACCAAATTTTCAGGGGCTGCTCAGAAACAAAATGTGCCGATTCCGTCCTCAAACGCCAAAGTTATTAGGCATAGAATTTTCAGAAATCCCATAGGGAATTAATCCTAACTATATATACCTACTGGCGAGACGCCAGTAGGTAATATACATATATATATATATATATCAATGAAAAAACCATAGGTTATAGTCCATATATAGTTAGGAATTTGCATTTACAAAACCTTGAAAATTCACTGAAAAAACCATTGGTTATAGACCATATATAGTTAGTGATTAGCATTTACAAAACCTTAATTTACTCGCACAAAACCATAGAAATTCCATATATAGTTAGAAGCGCTAACTATATATCGCGCACCCGCAATCCACTGCTGATGATGTCACATATTACATCATTCATGACATGGTCAGTGACATCACTGATGACATCACTGATGACATCTCAAATGACATCACTGATGAGATCACTGATGACAACATCCAGTGACTGTATGTTTCTGTAAAGTTAAAATATGTCTTACATATTGAAGAATGAGTGGATGTATAAGTGTCTGGATGAAGGATTTAGTAGGTGCATGACTGACTGTATGAGTGAGTGATTAAATGTGTCTCACTGAGTGCATGGGTTAGTGACTAAACTGTCTTAATTTGTGCATCATTATGTCTGTTGTTCTGTAAACTGCTGCATGTGTTGATCAGTAGCTATATGAGTAACTATATGGGTTATTAATTGGTTGCCCAAGTATTTGTATGGGAGACTGAGTGTGTGTGTGGGTGGTTGGGAGGTGTAGGACTCTGTGCATGGATGTGTGAGCAATTGATTCACTAGATGATTGGTTTCAAAAGTGCATGTGGAAACAGCTGTATGGGCGGTTGACTGTGTGCATGAGTGTATTGGTGAGTGAATGGATATCTCAGTGCTACATGTCAAAGTAAGTACATATGTAAAACACAGTACATGTGAGAGTTGCCATATATAAATAACTGTGCAGAAGAGCCAGTGAATGTGTGAGTGGCTGTATGGATCATTGTGAACTTGTATCAGGATTTGTATAAGAGAGTAAATATGTGTTAGTATATGTTTGAATAAGTAAAGTTTGTATAACTGTATAGTTGAGGAAATGGAGGTGTGATTGATTCTTTGCATGACTGACTAGGTGTGTGAGTAACTCCATGGATGAGTGACAGTCTGTGAGTGTCTGTTTACACTGATTGTATCTAAGGTTATATTAGAGTCTGAAGAGGTTCATCGTATTATCACATGAATGATATCATCAGTGAAGTGATCAGTAATGTCAAATGAGATGTCATCAGGGATGTCATCAGTGATGTCATTTGAGATGTCATCAGTGATGTCATTTGAGATGTCATCAGTGATGTCATCAGTGATGTCACTGACCATGTCATGAATGATGTAATATGTGACATCATCAGCAGTGGATTGCGGGTGCGCGATATATAGTTAGCGCTTCTAACTATATATGGAATTTCTATGGTTTTGTGCGAGTAAATTAAGGTTTTGTAAATGCTAATCACTAACTATATATGGTCTATAACCAATGGTTTTTTCAGTGAATTTTCAAGGTTTTGTAAATGCAAATTCCTAACTATATATGGACTATAACCTATGGTTTTTTCATTGAATTTCAATGGTTTTTTAAAAGCTAATATCTGTAGCTGTAAAATATATTCTTCTTTAAATCTTGAAATATATTTTTCATGTTCTTTAGACAATTTTTTTAAAACATTTTTTTTTGTTTCGCTCCCAGTCCGCGAACCGGTCAGCTTTCCGTTTGCTCAATTTAAAGCCGCGGCTTAGTACGCGAACCAGTAAACGTTCCTTTAGCGTAACTGTTACGTTCGCATGACGTTTTGCGTTATCGCGTAATACGTCATTGGACGCGCCAAGTTAGCGGACCCGGAAGTGGACCGGAAAGCGGAGCAAAGCGCGAAACGTAAACACAGCAGGTCATGTGACTCGATAATTACACTTTTCATTGGTTCATTTCACTTTTGGTTTCCTAATGATGTAATACTTGGTCATGTGATATAAAATTAACACTTTTCATTGGTTTAGAATTTTTCCTTCTCCCAAATGATGAAAACCCCTCCTTCTTTCCTCACTCTGACTTTCATCTTGGTGAGAGAAAGACCTTTTTTGATTCATCAGCAATGGCTTCAATGGTTGCTTCTGCCAGTGTGCCCCCACCACCTCCTCCACCTCCTCATGGGAAGAAAAGACTACCTGCTTCACTAATTATAGAAGAGGAGGAAAATCAAGAAGAGGAGGAAGAGGAAGAAAATGACGAGTTTTTGCCAGAGGAGCCCAGGAGATATAATAGGAAAGAAAATTATATCTGGCAATTTTTTTAATTTCCTGCTGACCAAAAAAAAGTAAATGCCAGATACGTCTTTTGTCGCATTTGCGGCGATCGTCTTTCAAGGGGCACAGACAAAAAGTACAGCTATGGCAATCATACAATGCACAGGCACATGAGTCGATGGCACCCTAACAATTACAGCAATGCCCAACTTCGCGACCAACAACAAAATCCGCCAGAAATGGCAAGAAGATCTGTTGTTCAGGAGGTATCGGGACCGGAGGCGAGGGAGGTGATCCCGAACATCCAAATCAACATGGGAGAAGTGAAGCAAGTCTGTGTGTGGTGCAACCAGACACTTTGCTTCCGCGAAAGTAGCATTATCCTTATAATGAGAGCCATCAACAATCATGTGTGCCCAAAACGCCCCAAAAAGTAAATTCTTCTTTTTTTTGTTGCTCCTGTTGAGCCGTCTTCGATGAATCATTTTTGTTTCCTCCCTCCCCCCAAAAAATAAAAAAAAATACAAAATGTTCAGAAAAAAACAAAAAAATATAAAAAATGTTCAGAAAACTAAAAAAAAAAATATAAAACAACAAAAACAAAAAAAACAGTTCTTTTCAGAACTACCTCCCCATTATTAAAAAAAATTGGTAGAATTCTTTGAACTCTGCCAAGCTCTATTTCTATTAGTTCGCTCCCAGTTCGCACTCCGGTACGCGAACTTTGAGCGTACCAAAAAAATTTTTAAAAAAAAAAGGAACAGTAAGTATAAGGAAAGGAAACAGACAGTTATGTTACAAAAAAAGACAGCTATAGGGAGTAAAGAAAAGATACTGTTACCCGCAATTCACTTCTGATCATGTCATATATTACATAATTTTTGACATGGTCAGTGAGATCATCAGCAGTGGATTGCGAGTAACAGTTTTTTCTGTTTACTTCCTATAGTTGTCTTTCTTGTAACATAAATGTCTTTTCCTATCCTTATACTTACTGTTCTTGTTTTAAAAATTTTTGGAGATCATTCAGAAACAGTAACATTAATAGAGACAGAATTAGTGAATAATAATGAAGAAGTATGAGAAGAGAGGGACTGAGAAAAATACTGGAAGGAGTAGAAAAATTAAGTAATAGAGAAAGGAAGGAGAGAAGTAGCAAACACAGGAAAGTAAAGATTAAAGAAATGAAGCAGTAGAACTAATAGATGTTAAATGTGATAGATTAAATGATTGAGTGAGGGTGACGATAAGGTGTGTCCTCTCTAAAAGTTTGTTTAAGGTGAACCGTACTCTGGGTTGCATATCAAATTTATGCTTGTAGAAGAATACAGACGAGATAATAGATGTCAAGACCTACCATTGCAGTAAAACATGCCCACTTATTACATCAATCATAACATAGTCAGTGACATCAACAGCAGTGGAATGCAGGTTAAAAAAGTAGAAAACATTTACCTTATAATTCATGTTAACTTTTCAAGCAAATTTTTCATACATTCAATCTGTAAAAGAGAGAACAAACATTTCCAAAAATATTAAAACATGTATTTAAAAATTTGAAAAAAGAAGGGAAAAGGTTCAAGAAGAAACAGTTTTTAAACAACTTTGACACTTACAGAAACCTCTACTTCTCTACGACCCCTACACAATCCTAAAGATATTTATTTTAAACAAACAGTATCTTCATGCTGATGAAATGAGGCCTATTTTGAAACATGATGCTTCTTTTGCATTGCTTATGTCTCACAATAGTGATGCAATAACAGCGCAAAAGAGATGTAAAACCATCATAAAATTGTGTCAAACACTTTAAATGATTGTTTTAGGATGCAAATAAGATGTGTGCTTTCAAGAGCTTTCTTTGAGGTGAGGCCTATTTCTTTTTTTTAAAAAAAAACAGTACCTAGAAGTACAGCACTATAAGCATTAAAATTGACACTTACAGAAGACTCAGCTTCTCCATATCTACCTCACATTTCTAAATGTATATCATAATTTCAAAAAGCATAACATTAATTATACATGTTAAATGGTTTATTTTTGCTGTTCTCAGAATGTATCAAATTTCACTTAAATCAGTGACTTGAAGGTATTCATCATGTAACAGCGGGGAAAAAAAAACACAATCAAAATGACTGTGTTTAAAAAACCCATACAAACTAAGAAAACTGATTTCAAAACTCCTTAAAATTAACTTACTTTCAATGACGTCGAAGGATCTCCTATGAACAGCATCCACTCTGTTGTGCTATAAATATTTTCAGCCCGCCACTTTCTGAAAGAAAACCTCCATCGATACGAAAAATATGTTACCTAGAAAAAAAGACTTCTCTCATTCTATCACATGTTTCCACTAGGCCAAATCATGTTGCCGCGATTCGCAAGTCTTGTAATTCTTCCAATCAAATCCCGACATTTTCTATTTTCGCAACTTTCAAAAAGAAAACATTTGAGATTATTTTCACAATCCTGGACTACTAATATCTTACTCTTCTTTGTCACTCATGTTCTCCTTTTCCTATGACACTGATACTGCTTACTATGAAGCAGACTTACTTGCATCAGGTTTATATAGTTGGATTTTTAATCTAGACAGCATTGCAGACTTACATTCCCTCTACTTAAAATTTTGGTTTTAAAAACACCAGATAAGAATTTTTAAGGTCAAACGGCAATTTTTTTTTGAAAGTTACAACGGAATCATTGCAGAATGACCAGCCGTTTTGAGACTTTAAGTAAGCTGTATAATGTCCTGATGTTGTTGATAGACCATCGTGATAGATAATTGCTACAGTTACAAAAGTCCTCCCTGATATTGACAGCTGAGAAGCCACAAAATTTTTTATTAAAGTTGACAATTTTGATCCATCAGGCCTACATCGTTGGATCATTAAAATGACATACTGGCCATATCTACGTATAAATAATGTTGACATCATATCACATTTACATTGGCTACACTCCATGTTGTGATCCGCTGCATTTACTAGCTTATTAAAGGACACTGATTTACTGTCTGGCAAAGTTAAATATATAAATCTTTCTGAGTCTACACTAGTAGTACTTGATACCAAACAGTTATCGCAGTCATGCTGCCATTGATAAGAAAGCCCAAACAGGTGATCTACATCTACACCCTCATCTTGCAATACATCAAGCATATACATTAAAAACTCCTGACAATCTTGCTGATTATTTTCAGAGAAGTCTGATTGACCTGAACATTCATCTAACAGATAACGAACTTCAGACACACTTTCTACTTTTGTTCGGTCACTGCTACATTTCTCGAAAACAGAATTCAACAAACAGCATAAAATTTGTTCTGAATTCAACAGAATCTGTTCTCTTAAACTCTGTAGTGAAAAGAGAACATTAACCACTACATTTGCATAGCAGTTGACACCAGAACTGTTTTCAAATTGAAAACCGACAACATCTTCAACAGAATCCACTTTCTTTCTGGTAACAATTTTCGGTTCATTGACTTTTAGTCTTTTTGCAACAACCTCCCTACTATTACTGATATTTCTACGTTTCCGGCCTACCACACGTTTCTCAAACAAAGGATATTGAGGCAAATGTGGCGCATACTCTCTTCTTAACCTATTGTATTCCTTAACACAATCTAGATCCGCACAAATGTTTGTGACATCACAGTCAATCAATTACAATCCCGATAAAGTTCTAACTCGTGACAATGCCACATATGCCATACCCTCCTTGAACACAGAACTGCCAATATTCACCAATGCACAGTCTACACTTAAACCTTGCGATTTATGAATTGTCACCGCATATGCCAAGCAAACAGGAAACTGTTTACGGCGAACATATAAGTCTTTAACAAGCAAAAACCTAGCAGAACAACGACCAATTTGCTGTACTTCCTCAATGCCATCAAATTTAATTCTTAAAAATTCTATTCCATCTCTATTTCTGTATTTCTCAAAATCAACAACATTACCCATTGATCCATTTACCAGACCTCTTTCTACATGTAAATTCCTTCTCAAAATGATTCGGCAATTTAAACACACATTCAAAGTCTTTTCAAAACCCGCTGTTTTGGATATAGTCTTCTCTAATGAATCCAATTTTGATTTCAAATTGTCTGATAAAATAATTGTTGATCCCATATGCTCTAATTTGTCGATAGCTTCAAGTTTCACAATCTCTTGCTTTTCTAAATTCAACATTTTGTTGTTGAAAATGGCACATTCTGCAAGAGTTGGCATCAAACATATCCCGGATTTCTTCTCAGTAATTTTCTGAAAAATATTCTCAGGCACAATCTCTTGTTTGGGATATAAATTTGTCAGTAATCGTGCATTTAAAGCTTCTTTCCCATGCTCGGTCACTTTTCCAATTCTAATATCTTGTAGAATATTCTTGTAATCTTCATCCTTTGCCTGACGCATATTTTCATGCAGTTCAGCATAATTGAAGTTTAACCATATATTGACGTTGCCAATGCTCCCTAGGCACTTCCTGGTATCTTCATGCGTGAGTATTTTGAACACAGGTTGACCTTTTACTGGTGTCAGCTGCAGAAGATCTCCAAAAACAATGATGTGTTTGCCACCAAATAACACATCATATTCAGTTTTAAGTACTTCTTGCATTCTCAAATGCACAAAGGCAAGCATGACATTGGAAACCATGCTTACTTCGTCAATGATAAGTAGTTTCATTTTCCTCAAGACTCTTGAAACTTCACAGCAAGCATCCCCAGATAACTTGTTGTATTGTAATTTGTTGTCATGCTCCACCGGCAGCATCAGTAGACGATGCAAAGTAATACCTTTAATGTTATGTGCTGCCAGTCCAGTAGGAGCGGTGACAACACAAGACAACGATGACTCAGTCCTTTCCTGCAAATAACAAGAAATTGCTTTAATGAGGAAACTTTTGCCAGTTCCCGCTTCTCCACTCACGTACAGTCGGACAGGCTTCAACAATGTACATGAGCACTCGTTCTTCTCATGACTTAATCCGTGCTCAATTTCCTTGGTAACTTCATCATATATTTTCCTCTGCTCAACGTTGAGTTGTTTTTCCAAGTCTTCTAAGTTAACTGAATCCTCCTGAGCATGTGCCATGGCTCTTTCTACTTCATTCATAGCAGTGGCAGCTTCATTTTCGATAATAGGTCCTCCAAGTGGATGATGACTCAATGAAACAGAACTCTGACTGTCCTGAGAACTGTCTCTGGCAATCTCGGCTGCAATCATTGCTTCCTGCTCAATTTCCAAAGTAAGCATTTGTTGATATTTAGGAAAAGCAGGACATTCTATGGACTCCTTGGCTGCATTGAAAGAGTCTTCGTAACAGAGGAAATCTCCAAGCAGTTCCTCTTCTGTACGCCAAGGCTTGAAAAGTTGCAAAAGTGCTAAATAGAAAAACTCCTTTTTTTCTGGAGATTCGCCACTCAATTTTCGATGGTTTACTAATTGGCATTTTCTTTGCTTGACCAGACATCCCTCACTTCCAATTACAGCATACACTCCTTTCTCAATATCTTCTTTGATGTTCCTCTTGAATATATAATTTTGTAGAACCTCATATAGACAAACATTCTCAAGGTGACTGCTTCGATTTGGATAATATGTATCCAACATGTTGGTCTTCAAAATGTCGGTACTGTTTGGCTCCTTTTCCGCCAAATACTCAATTTCCCGGACAGGTTTTAGAACTCGATTTCGTGTTGCAGCAAGACCAAGACTTGCCCAAACGATACTCCTGGATTTGGCATAGAGACTGGCTGAAGACAAGCGGTCAGAACATTCGTAAGCTCCGATTTCTCGATGCGACAACATCTTCAGACTGAAACTGTACAACTTCTTGCTGAGACTCTTTTCATGGGAAATGTCCTCCCACATATCCTTCAGTTCTGTCTTTTCTTTTTTGGTGATGTAAGATGTCACATACCGAGCCACAGCCATACAGTTGTCAGCCACAAACTGTATATCCATGTTAGCATTCCACATGGACAAAATCACTGGGTTGTAGTCATTGATGTACTTGGACTCTTCGTTCCTTTTCAAATTGTATGTATTCTTGGGTGATTTCCTCGTCACATTATGTCGCAGCGAGGACATCAAACTGTTCACTCTTCCTTTAGAAATCACCGGTCGTGGAAAGTTGAAACGACATTTGGTGTAGAACTTGTCCTTGTTTCTGAATTTACGACGACAGTACTTTCCACAACGATGGCTTTGGAAACGTAGAACTTGTTCTCTTAGGCTTTTCTTCTCCGTTGCGTTTGGAACAGCACACGTAGAATACTGTTCTATGAAACTCATCACTAAGTCATCCAGATCTGTTCCAAATTTAGGTGCATCCTTGATCCACAACAACATATGTATATGAGGGGCACCTCTTGCTTGGTACTCCTTTCTCCAGAAGAAATCCAACACCTCTCCAAGAGGTGGATTCTTTTTATTTGTGATGAAAGACATCATAGCTTCAAATCTATGATTGAAGTACCTGCATACATTCACTGGATCCAAAGAACACAGTTCTCCAGCTGTCTTGAATTCAATGTTTTCAATATTTCCATTTGCCTCTCGTAGAAATTCAAGTAAGTCTTCCCAGCCATACTCGGCACAGCTCAGAGTGAGGAACCATGTCGGAGTTCCTAAGTTCCTCAACATACATTTTAAATCACCATGACGACGGTACCAGTACTCATTAGTACCACGCTGACACGCCATGAGATTAATTAAGTGAGAATCCAAAATACTGTCTTGGACATTGACTTTATGCATAAAGTCACTTGCCGAGATGTTTCGCATCTGTATACCACTTTTTAAGATGTGGTTCACTGCATATGACAGTCCAGACAGATCGCTTTCAAACAGGAGATGAAACAAATAGGGAATGCATTGACGAAACCTAGCATCTTCTGCATACAATCGTAAAGTCCGGTATTCAGACGCAGGAATTTGACGAGGTCGCTCATCATATCTTCCTCCTTGACCTGTGGGAAATAGCTGTGGGAAACACCGAGCTTCCAAACTTTCCTCCCAAACACTAATGGGACTCCCTTTGGCTTGTTTCATTTGAAACAACTCAATAGCATTCCCCATGACTTCCTTGGAATGCAAAGGATGAACACTATAATGTTCATATATTTCTTCACTATTAGACACCTCTACTTTCTCAATTTGGCCAGCACACAAAACGCTATCCTCTTCATCACTTACTTCCTCTTCTGCAACATATACATTCTTATAGTACTTATTATTTTTCTTCAAATACAAAGTTGCATTTTTCACTTTCCTAACATCCACTAAATCTTGCCATATTTTCTTATTCTTTGTCGGAACCCCATTAACCAAGATAACCAGAGGTTCCTCTTCCACTTTCTCAACTCCAATTGTGTTAATGTTTTTGTTCAAATCTAGAGGCAAATAAACAACTCTTCCCTTTAATCCTCTCTGTAAATCTGCTGGAGGCAACTTCCCTGTCTTGGGCTCCATTCTTACAATAGCCTGAAAGGGATGGATACTTTGAATCAAAATAGATTCATAAGTATTTAAATCCTTCAATTCTGAAGGTATCTCAACCAATTCCAGATTATTATGAACTGCCCTAGCAGGCATCTGGTTTTGATTTAATTTATTACAACAATAAGTACACACACGTTGATCCACTCCCAAATCAACACAATTTTCTACCATCAAGTATGTGGCAAAATCCTTCCATTCACTATTATTTTCCCTTTCAGTTTTTGCATATAAATCCACTAACTTAGTCTGATTCTTATAATAAGTGCGTCGACAACATACACAAGTGAAATTAGGCCTCTCACTTGATTTCATCTGAAACGTGGCAATTTCCTTCTGAAAATTATCTGAACTAGAAACCTGTATATTATCTTCAACATAACCCTCTACTTCTGGGTCAATTTGAACATTCTCATCTCTACTACCAAAGTAACAAAAGTCAATTTCTTCACAAATATTCTTCACATCTATTTCAGAACCATGCAAAAGAGCAGCAAATAATTGTTTAAGCATAATTGCTGGACTCTTAGCATAATACAACATTCTCACTAATTTTCTCACTTTATTATGATGCACTGCTAGCATCCTGAAATGATGAAAAACACTCTGGCATACTCTCCTGGAAAGACAAGCCAGTGAATGACCACGCAAACCTGTCATTTGTCTCACTCTGCAAGGATCTAAATCTTGCAACAACTTCATTTTCTGCTTCAAACTTTTCTTATTAAATGTCCGTATAAAATCACAAAGCAAATTGATGGAAACCTGTCGCACACTGCAAATAGAACTACACTTCCAAATGTACACAGGACCCTTAGGACGTCTTCCTAAAACCTCATCACTTAGCGCCTCTTCTGTCTCTGTTGTCACAAGTTGTTCTTTTTCAACTGGAGAACCATCCTTCACTTCATAAGCTCGACCACTGGTGTCAACTGCAAACACCAAATCATTATCCTGAAAATAACTCTCCTCATTAAAAAATGCCTCACAACTAGAACTATGCATCCATTCTCCGGAAAAAACGTCACAAAAGTTAGTACGATTTACTACTCTCTTCCATCTACTTTTAGTTTTGAAATCAGAAATTACCTTGCTTAGTTTCCTAATTCTATTGATTACCAAAATAAACAACTTTCGCTTAATTTCAAAAGCATGATCAATAATTTTCTCTACATTTTTCTTCTTCTTATAAAATGCCGCTTTCTGTTGGCCTTTTTTTTTAATATTTTTCAATAAATTAACTATTATCCTATTACGGAACATTCGATGTCGAATGTCCCTAAACTGTTCTTTCCTTCTACTATCATGCACAGAGTTATCTCTTCCTCTACCAGTAACATTTTTGATGGGTCTCTCCTTTCCATTTAAATTGCTTTTCTTTTTGAGGACTGAAACATTTTTTGGAGAAATACTTTTTTTATGACAAATATTTCTTAAGAATGATTTCGTGGTCTTACCCGGACCTTTCTTGGTGTTTTGACAAGTATTTGGGGAAGAGGACTGCTGCAATAAAACATCATCCTGCTGTCTTTGACGTTTTCTCGCCTTTCTCATTCTGTTTTTTGTAGGCATTTTCCAAACTATGAAAGAATCTGCAGTTGAATCTGTGGAAAAATGTATTAAAAAATGTTATTAACCACTATTACCAAACAGTAAATGAATAACAGTCATCTAAAACTTAATGCCCTACTAATTATTTAACATAGCAAATCTTTTGCACCAGCACTGCATCACAAAAATGACACTCAATGGTACAAAACAGGCATAGAACAATCATAAATCTCTCCCTAATATTTTAAATGATTAATTCAGAATGACGATAAGATGTAGCTTATCTAAAGGTTTGTTTAGGCCCAGATAAACATTGCTATTAGCAAGGTTTATCACAAATGCGATAAAAAACGGCCGCAATGCATGAATATCGCTGAAAAGTCAGCGATATTCATGCATTTTCCAGCAAATGCTCTTAGCCATGTTATCCACCTTCCATTGGATAACATGGCTAAGAACTGCTCGCAAATGCAAAAAAAAACGGCCGCAATGCATGAATTTCGCTGATCAGTCAGCGATATTCATGCATTTTCCAGCAAATGCTCTTAGCCATATTATCCACTTCCCAATAAATAACATGGCTATGAACTGCTCAGGGCCCCATGAGGAACCCTATCCATTTTAAAAGGAAAACATAACATCAAAGACACTCAAATGCCTTATAAATATGGCCCAAAACAACCTATGAAGCTCTAACACTACATATCCAGAAATGTAATTGATTTCAAAATTCGTTTTTAAACACAGCATATAAATCAATTGTATACCTGCATTCATGAAGAAATGACTGAAAATGTCCTTGAGACACATGAAAGTGTTTTCTGGAATGCCCTAGCACCATTTTTGGGACACTATTAACATGGCTAGGTAACTCCCATAATCAAAATCTAAATTTGCCCAGCGCAATTGGGAGCGTATTTACAAGACACTTGCCCCATGAAGAACACTTTCCATTTAAAAAGGTAAACCACAATGCAAGAATATCGCTGAAAAGTCAGCGATATTCATACATTTTCCAGCAAATGCTCTTAGCCATGTTATCCACCTTCCATTGGATAACATGGCTAAGAACTGCTTGCAAATGCAAAAAAAAAATGGCCGCAATGCATGAATATCGCTGAACAGTCAGCGATATTCAAGCATTTTCCAGCAAATGCTCTTAGCCATGTTATCCACCTTCCATTGGATAACATGGCTAAGAACTGCTCGCAAATGCAAAAAAAAACGGCTGCAATGCATGAATATCGCTGAACAGTCAGCAATATTCATGCATTTTCCAGAAAATGCTCTTAGCCATGTTATTCACTTCCCATTAAATAACATGGCTATGAACTGCTCAGGGCCCCATGAGGAACCCTATCCACTTTAAAAGGAAAACATAACATCAAAGACACTCAAATGCCTTATAAATATGGCCCAAAACAACCTATGAAGCTCTAACAGTACATATTCAGAAATGTAATTGATTTCAAAATTCGTTTTTAAACACAGCATATAAATTAATTGTATACCTGCATTCATGAAGAAATGACTGAAAATGTCCTTCAGACACATGAAAGTGTTTTCTGGAATGCCCTAGCACCATTTTTGGGACACTATTAACATGGCTAGGTAACTCCCATAATCAAAATCTAAATTTGCCAAGCGCAAGTGGGAGCATATTTACAAGACACTTGCCCCATGAAGAACACTTTCCATTTAAAAAGGTAAACATAACATCAAAGACACTAAAATGCATTCTAAATATGACCCCAAACAACCTATGAAGCTCTAACAGTACATATCCAGAAATGTAATTGATTTCAAAAATCGTTTTTAAACACAGCATATAAATCAATTGTATACCTGTTTTCAAGAGGAAAGGACTGAAAATGTCCTAGAGACACAGGAAAGCGTTTTCTTGAATGCCCTACCACCATTGTTTGGACATTATTAACATGGCTATGTAACTCCCATAATCAAAATCTAAATTTGCAAAGCACAAGTGGCAGCGTATTTACAAGAAATTTGCACCATGAAGAACGTAAAATAGCATAATAGACACTCAAATGCCTTATAAATATGACCCAAAACAACCTATAAAGCTCTAGCAGTACATATCCAGAAATGTAATTGATTTCTAAATTCGTTTTTAAAAACTACATATCTGTTTCAGCTTACATAACAGACCATGGAATGGGCTCCATGTACCACAATAACTTGTGTTACTGCATGCCAGAATGCTACACCGAATATGCAATTACAATTTCTCAAAGTAACAAAATCTATTTCTATATCACTACAGACAAAGCCACAGTTTAAAAACACAGCTTTCTTCATCATTTTCTCCTTAATTCATACTATTCTCTCTCTAAAATAAATAAATCTTTTCTCACCTTAGCAAATACTTTTTAAGTTTTGAAAACAGTCTCAGAAATACACCAAATTGTCTTCAGCAGAAGAAAAACGATGCACTCCAGAGGCTGCAGCTATTGAAAGCACAGAGAAACAGATATTCATTTCACATATCTCTCATATTAGCCAATCATAACTCTTCCCTCACTTTTTTCAAATCAAAACCCTTCCCCCCCTCTGCCCTCTCTGCCTTTTTTCCATAGCAACCACCTCCTGGAAGACCTCTCATGTTTGCAAATTCACACAACAATGTTTCAATTGAACTCTGAACTCTCAGTGCACCTGCGTATCCAGTGCAATCTTTCATTAAATGTTTCTTCCTTGACCATTCAAATTACATCTTTCAAAGAACACATCCATGCACCCTAACTTTCTGTTTTCAGAAATGGAAATGCACCAATCACTGCTAATGATTCATTAGCATTGGAAATCCACAGTTTTTTTTCTTTACAAACTCCTACTGTTTCAACTGCCCTTTCATTACCACACTTCATCTGACTGCAGAACAACCTTCTCCCACCATGTTTAAGGTCTGGATTGTTGGACATAGTTACATCCACTGGGCTCAAAGGTATGCTGAGAACAGAAATTTACACAACCTCAATTTACAGGATGTGGAAATTAAGTGGTTGGGCCAAAGAGGATTAAAATGTCACCAATTGATACCATTGGTGAAAACCTTTATGCATTTGCCAAAACCTGACCTGTTAATAGTGCACTGTGGAGGTAATGATTTGGGCACTTTGACAGGGGTAGGTCTGGAAATGCTTTTAAAGGACACCTTGGAGCAATTAATGGCACTTTTTCCTCAAACTGCTTTGGTATATTCCAATATATGCCAAAGACAGAAATGGAGGTGGTCCAACCAATTTTGTCCACAAATTGAGAAAGCGAGGAAGCATGTAAACAAATCTGTTTCAGCTTTCATGAGAGACCATGGAATGGGCTCTCTGTACAACAATAACTTGCGTTACTACATGCAAGATATCTACAGAGGAGATGGAGTTCACTTCTCAGATGAAGGCAACAGAATTTTCATTCTGAATTTAAGACTGTGCATTGGTACCTACTTATAAGTACCTAAATGTACTATAAACCCAAAAGCTCTTCTCAGAGCTACCCTTCATCTGATCACACACTTTTATTATTTTTTTTCTAACTTTTTTCTGTAATTTTCAACAAACTACGCTCAAAGAGCGCTATCCGGTACGCGAACTGGAAGCTAACCGCGCAAAATTTTTTAAAAAAATGTTTTTTCTTCGCACATATAGTCCTCCTCAGCCACCCTCAGAAAACGTAGGGGGGCAAACTACTTGTACCATGCCCCCTTCTACCCATTCAGAACATTATTTACCCTCCATTTTATACCTTGATGCGACCGAAACACAAAATGGTGGACTCCCGTTACGCTCCTAGTTCGCGGACCGGACCGCTTTCCGGGAAGCGGTCTAAAAAAAGGTGGGAAAGTGATTCACAGAAAAACGACTAGAGACACTCTCACCAAATATAAATTAGCTCATACTACATAACAATCCCTTTCATTTTCACAAATTTGATTGAAATTTAATTTAGCCATTTAGCCTGTAGACCTCTCCAAGTACCGTGAGGTAAATTACTTCACAAAACACATCTGAAGTGTTGGAATTGACAACCAATGAAAATGTTACTTTCATTTTCTACTTTTATTACCTGACATTTGATTGGTTATATACTTGAATATATATAAAGGAAGAGAAGGAAACACAGCCATTTTGACTGCTACTTCTTGTTGTACATTACAATTGAATTATCACTAAACTCTTCAACTTGTTTGTAAAGGTAAGTTATTATTTTTAAAACTAAAGTATATTGTACACTATAACTTAATATAGTAGACGTTTTCTGCTAGATATACACTATCCCTCTGTACTAGTAATGTATTTAGATAGACTTCTCTGTTATAGTTAGTAATGGAGTTGACTTCTCTTGGTTAAATCACATACACTTTGTTATAGTCCTATTTCCACTCTGATACTATACACTGCCAAAAGATAAATTCACTGATAAAAAATGACTATCTAAAATTAATCCCAACAGTGCCCTATCTCTACTAATATATATTGTTTTAATCCAAATTTCAGGCAAAATGGAAGGCGAAAACCAAGTTTCTTTTGAAATGGACCTGCAAGAGAGCAGCCAGGAATTGATTGAACAAATTGACATGGAATTTATGGATGAAAGCTTGGATAATGAACTGCTGCAATGTGTCCAAGCAGTAGATGCCCTCCTTGCAAATGAGGACATTTTACAACCTCACAGCTTGCAAACAATATTTCAAGAAAATAATGACATTTCAGACACTGAAATGTTAGAAAGTTTAATAAATTATGAAAAACAATAAAAATTAAAAAAAAAATTAAAAAAAAAGAAAACAAAACAAAAAAAAAAAACAACAAACAAAACAACAAACAATTAACATTTAGTCTTTGAAAAGTATATCATTCTATTATCCTTAAAGTACGCTGCCTAGAACGCTTTCCGGTTCGCGTACTAGGCGCTCATCGCGAAAAAAAAAAAAGCAAACATTTTTTTGAACCCTGCTGGGCCCTTTTAAAACCTCCACATAAAACCTAGGGGGTCAGGAAGGATCTACTATGCCCCCTTATGGAAATTTCCCCCTTTCTTTTGGCCTCCTCTTATCTCTCGATCCTACCGAGACACAAGATGGCGGCCGCACCGGACTGTTTAGAATGTTGACAGACACCGAAGAGCCAATCAGCTTTCCGTGCGCAAAGTTCCGTTACGCGAAAAGTACGCGAACCAGATCGCTGCCCGGAGCGCTGTTACAGATATATATCTTGATTTAAACGTTAATTTCTCAAAATCCACTGGAGCACATATATTGAGACCTAGCAAAGGCACATCGGCCTAACAGTCCCTACAATTTTGCCAAGTTTCGTGCAAATCCATTCAGCCGTTCGAGCTAAAAGTGAGTCCAACCGCCCTATGGAAAACTCAATGTTAAAAACGCGTTTTGGGACCCCCCTTTTTTCTCAACCCCCCCTTGACGACCCCCCCCCAAATTTCCTGGAGCTGCTCAGAAACAAAATGTGCCATTTTCCTGAAAATTTCAGCCAATTCCGTCCACAAACGCCAAAGTTATTAGGCATAGAATTTTCAGAAATCCCATAGGGAAAAAATCCTAACTATATATACCTACTGGCGACCGCCAGTAGGTAATATACATATATATAGATATATATATATATATATATATACAGAAAGCATTGCTTCAGGTTTCACACCTGTGCATAATCACTGAGGGTATTTACTGGTGCCTGCAGCTGCCGTCATATCACATGTGCTGCCACTGAAGAGGGCGTTGGCCCGAAACGCGTCTGGCAGGAAAGGGACTCTGTTCGCAGCTCTCGCCCTTGCGTTGGCATTAATTCCTACCTGTAAGTGCATTCCCACCTAGGTGGCAACCTTTTCTTCCATTTGTT
>NC_141697.1:687928469-687940969 GCF_964263255.1 Lissotriton vulgaris
GCAATTGGAGGAGCGGCAGCGGAAAGTATTAGTTCTGACTCTATTTCCATATCCAGTGAATCAAGCATAGAGAGCTGAGAGAGACCCACACCCGCAATTGTACTTGATGCAGGAGAAGAATTGGATTTTTTAGTTGCAGAGAGACTGCGGTCCTTGAGACCGAGAAAGGACAACAAACCACAGCAAAAAACACAAGGAAAAACAGACGAAGAAAGGAAAGAAGAAAAATCAACAAACAAAAAAGGAAAAAATAAAAAGAAGAGCAATTGGACAAAGAGAAAGTAGACTTGGACAAAACCATCATTAACTTGTCTAGTGTACCGTTGTCTGATGCTGAAAAAACATTGCTGTCCTTGGGTCTTAATTTCTGTCCCGGTCATACTTTTAATTACAGCTCCACAAGAATCGATGTCTTTAAGTTCGTAAGGAAACTTAAATTAAAAAAGCATTTCTTTCTGAAAAACGCAAAAGACAGAGAGGGAGAGACACAACAAGGGATGACTACTCATGTGGAAAGTCTAGGAATCAGGGCAGCAGACATCCCTGTGTACCTGGACCTTCATGACTTGAATGCCAGTGAGGCAGCGGACAGTGATAACGAATGTGACCCATCTACTCAAACTAGAATGAGCAACATCAATCTGCTACAGAAAGGTGCTGGGATCAGCCCTTTCAAGAAAAAGTCCAAATATATCCCCATGATGCCGAGGGATGCATTAGATACGTTCCACGACTGTGTGGTCGAAGACATCAAAAAATTGAACAAGCAAGTACAGTCTGAGAAATTCAAACAAAGAAAACATGTTGAACGAAAGAAAAGGGACTATGCCAACCTAATGAAGAAATTGGGAAAGAACAATGAAATCATCATAAAAAAATCGGACAAAGGTGGCAATCTAGTCATTTGGCCCCGAGCAGATTACATCGAGGAGGCTAAACGTCAGCTTGGCAACACTGATTGTTATGAGCCATCTAACATCAAAAAATACAAGCAGGCTACAGATTCATTGAAGAAACTGTTAACCCAATTGCGCAGCGATGGCCTTATCTCCAATGATGAGTTCAAGTTTATGCACAATGAAACCCCCATTACACCTGTATTTTATTTAATACCAAAAGTGCATAAGTGTGTTCTTCCCACTCCAGGCAGGCCAATCATTTCTGCTATTGGAAGCGCAGCGGAACAGGTTGGCCAATACATAGATTACTTTTTGCAAAATCATGTTACAACATTGCCTAGTTATGTCAAAGATACTGGTGACTTCCTGGGTAAAATTAGGAATATCCAATGGTCAGAAGGGATGTATCTAATCTCTTTAGACATAGAATCTTTGTACACTAGCATAGACCACCAGGCAGGATTATCAGCTGTTAAATTCTTTTTGGACCAAAGACCGTGCGAATTTTACCAGCACAATAAGGCTATAGTAAGCATGATGCAGTGGTGTCTCCACAACAACTTCTTTCTCTTTGGAAAGGAGTTGTTTAAACAACTTAGGGGTGTGGCCATGGGAGCTTGCTTCTCCCCCAGCTATGCGTGCTTGCACGTTGGCTGGTGGGAGGAGCAGGTGCTCAAAAAAGACTATTCTGCCATATATGAGGAAAACATCATACACTATCATAGATTCATCGATGACATTTTCATCGTGTGGAAGGGCAGTAAAGATAAGGCGGTGGAATTCATTAACAACATCAATAAGAACAAACTGAATCTCCACTTTACCCACCACATAGATAGTTCCACTTTGGAATTTCTTGATGTAAAGCTGTACATAGCCAATGGCAGAATAGAGAGTACATTGTTCAGAAAGCCCACGGCTGGCAACGTCACACTCCATGCCACAAGTGCCCATCCCAGGCACTTGATAGCCAGTATCCCCTACGGGGAACTGCTACGCTTGAAACGGATATGCAGCACGGAAGCTGAATTTAACATCTGTGCAGCAGAATCCATGCGTCGCATGAAGGCTAGAGGCTATTCGGATAAAATTGTAACATCTGCCTTAGCTAAGACCACGACTAGATCTAGAGCTAGCCTGCTACCTGATCCCGTCGATAAAGAATCTACCACACAAGATCTGGCTATTCTACCGACAACATCTGGGGCGGTTGAAAAGGTCCAATGTCCAAGACTGATCACAGCCTTTAGTGAGAACGAGCGTAAAATTAGATCAATCATTAACAAGAACTGGAGAATAGTTCTCACTGATCCAGTTCTGAAAACCAGCTTGCCCTCCAGCCCCACCATTACATTCAGTAGAGGAAGAAACATGGGAGCTGAACTAGATCTTACCAGTCCCGAGATTAGAACTAGCTCCAACTGGTTAAAACCCAGAGATGGTTTTTTCAAATGTTCCTCGTGCCGGGCGTGCAAGTTTGGGATTAGCACTACAGAATACAATACCCCATTCAGCCCCATACCTCAAAAGATAATAGGTAACTATAACTGCAAAACTGAGTTTGCAGTGTATGTTCTCACCTGTACCTGTGGGCTTAATTACATCGGGAGCACGAAGTTACAGGTACATGAGAGAATACTCCAACATCTCCGTGCCATCCTACATAGTGATCCTAATTATCCGGTGGCACGCCACTTCAAGCAAGTCCATAATAACAACTTAACTTGTTTGAAATATTTTGTGGTATCAGCAGTCCCCAAACCACGGAGAGGGGGTAACCGAGAAGCCTTGCTGAGGAGATTAGAAACAAAGTTTATCCTAAACTTCGATAGCAAGTGCCCTAACGGTCTGAACAACACCGAAGACATGTACACTTGCTTGTAACTCAGTATTCTGTATGCAGCCCCATATGAAATAAGATACATATTGTACATCATTGAATTTGAATTTGAATTTAATTGTTTGTGTAAATCGTGTTAACATCATCCGATTTATTGTTTGTGTTCAGATAGTCATATTCATAACCAAACTAGAGACACAAATTGTCCGTGGATATATGAATTATAATGACTAGGTATTATCATTTTTTCACCTCACTTTTTGTCACTATGGTAGAGACACTGTATCATGTCTCGCATTAGTCGAGGTTATGGCTAAAGATGCAAATGTATCTTTCCATTAGGTTTAACACATTTAACACGCAATTTATTATTTCCACTGGGTACTTGTGTTTTGTAGAGTAATCTAGAAAGCAGCTCCTTCATGCACTTAGCCTTGTATATATTCCCCCCCCCCTGTTCTTCACGGAAGTCACAACTCAGAGTATAATATATGCATTTAAGCAGTTGAAACTGTATTATTACACTTTTCAAGTGTATGTGGATTTAACCAGGAATGTGGGCACAATGCCGTAAATGCAACATGTGTTTTTGAAATTATTCAAAGTATAATTCCATTCGGGACTGTTATTACGCTTTAACATAGCAAATGATTTTTCCGATGTATATATTTGGAATTACAGCGTCAAGGTATCACAGAAATGAATTACGCCTTGATGGGACAGCTTAATTATATTGATGAACTATAAATCTTTCAGTATTTTTGCTATGTCCATTCTTTTGTTCTCTGACCATGTGACCTCGGTGGGAAGGGCATTTTATTTAAAAATGGTTCCAATCACACACAGCCTTCATGTGAACAAGGGCGCCTGAGCCTGAAACGCGTCATCTGTCGACTGCTGTTTGGCTAAAATAAACATCTTGCCTGAATCCAGAAGTGGTCCGTGTCTCTTTCTTCGCCGCCGGGGTTCTCTGGTGGAAGTGGAAGGAGCAACCCGTTCGAAATATATACACACATATATATATATATATATATATACACATATATATATATATATATATATATATACATATATATATATATACATATATATATACATATATACATATATATACATATATACATATATATACATATATATATATACACATATATATATATATATATACATATATATATATGTATACATATATATATATACATATATATATATGCATCCAAAAGTTTACCGTCTTTAATTGTTGACAGAGAGTCGAGGCCCAGATTAGCTTGGTTCAAGTGCTTTTATTCGGCAACACTAACACCCAACGCGTTTCGCAGCCTCCGCCGCTTTCTCACGAGTGAATAGTTGTGTTCATTCCATAAAGTTATATACAATAACAAAAAAGCTTAATCATGTGACTCATTATGTGAAAGTGAAAACATACTCTCTCAATAATACATTTCATTTCATATTTGCGTACTTGGTCACAAAATACCGGTGGGATCTCGCACACGTTGGCAAAAAAGAACAAAAGAATGGAGCAAACCGAAATGAAAACCAAGACAGTGTTGAATTTATCGAATCGCGAATTGACAAACATTGAAATTGACGTCCTATCCAGGGGATTACCGTTTGTCCCTACAAATGAATATGACTACACCCAAACAAGAATTGATCTCTTCTATTTTACAAGGAAACTGCGTCTTAAGAAATGGTTTTCCACAAAGGCGGTTCTGGAAAAAGAGAAGACCAGCAGGGAAGAGGTTAGTAATTTGTGTATCAATGACATTAAGACATTGCATTTATTGAATGAATTGGGGGACCAAGCCAATTTTAATAGCGATCCGATACTGAATCTCCTCAATGATGACATTGCAACAGACCTGAGCAGTAAGAGTCATTTTAAACCCACATCCATATTCATGCCGCAAATAATAAATGAGGCATTAGATGTGTTTGAGAAAGGAGTAAAAAATGGCCTCAAAAAAATCAGCGGCATGACATCTAAAGTAAGGAAAAACCTTACCATTGAACAGACCTCAGCCATCCAGACATTACAAAATGACCATAACATTGTGATAAAAAAATCCGATAAGGGAGGTAATGTGGTGGTATGGGGGAGAGACAGATATGTAAATGAGGGTTTGAGACAACTGAGCAATGTAAATCAATATGAAAAAAGTTCCAAGATATGTTTTGAAAAGTCCAACAAAAAATACTTTGATGAATTATTTGAATGGAAAGAAAAGGGCTTGCTAGAGCAGAATGAATATGATTATCTATTTTGCAAATATCCGAAACTTCCAGTACTGTATCTGTTACCAAAAGTCCACAAAGATAAGGACAATCCACCAGGGAGACCAATAGTGTCATCTAGAGGGTCCAACCTTGAGAACACGTCAAGATATGCAGATTATTTCTTGCAACAATATATGAAAGAGTTACCGTCATATATTAAGGACACAGGCGATTTCCTAAGAATGATGAATGAGTTTGTGTGGGAGGACAACTATTTGATGTTAAGTTTAGACGTCACCAGTCTTTATACAAGCATCCCCCATGATCTAGGACTGAAAGCCTGCAGACACTATTTGAATGAAAGATCCATTTCCTACCTGATGCACACAGAGGTTCTGTTAAGCATGATAAATACATGCTTGACTGAAAACTATTTTCTATTTGACAATCAGGTGTACAGACAACTGATGGGGACTTCGATGGGCACTTGTTTTGCCCCGAGTTTTGCCTGCCTTTTCTTAGGATGGTGGGAGGAACAAATTGTCAGACCCCACACCCTTTATTAAAAACATGTCAAAAAATGGGCAAGATTTATCGATGACGTGTTCTGTGTGTGGGAGGGTACCAAAGAAGAGGCTGATAACTTTGTGAAAAATTTGAATGATAATGAATTGAACTTATCATTCACACATCAGGTGCACCCAATCCAGATGGAATTTCTTGATGTGTTGTTGGAAGTACAGAATGGCAAAATTGAGACCACATTACACCGCAAAGCCACGGCTGGCAACAGCATGTTGCATGCTTGGAGCTGTCACCCTAAAAGCCTAATAGAAAGCATCCCATATGGAGAGTTACTGCGTGCTAAACGCAATTGCAGCACGGATGTGGGATACGAGAATGAGTGCAAAATAATGACCCAAAGATTCAAAGAAAGAGGATACAGTGACCAAAATATATCAACAGCCTGCTCCAAAGTAAAACTAAGAACTAGAAATGATTTATTGACAGGCGAGTCAGCAGTAGGAAGTACACTCAGTAATGAGACAGTCAGATTTGTGACCACATATAGTAACAAGTCCCATGAAGTTAGGAAATGCCTTGAAAAACATTGGAGCATTTTACAAACTGACCTTGATATTGGGAAGTCATTAAATGATTATCCACAAATCACCTTTAGAAAAGAAAAATCTATCAGGGATCTATTGAGCCCAGCGAACCTGCCCAAATCAGTGCCCAAAAAAATGAACCCAGTTCAGGGGTTTTATATTTGTGGCAAATGTAAGGCCTGTAAAAACAGTAAAAATTGCAAAATGGTCAAGTTATCTAAGAAAACGAAACCATTCAAAATTCAGAAACATCTATCGTGCGAGACTGAATACGCAGTGTATGCCCTCAAATGCCCCTGTGAATTATTTTACATAGGGAGCACAGTACACAAAGCGAAAAAAAGAGTACTGGAACATCTGACATTAACCACCATGACCAACAATACCCTATTGCCCGTCACTTTTTCAGTGAACACAACCAAAACACGAACTTATTATCATTTGTGGTGTTGGACTGTGTTCCTAAAAGAGAGAGGGGGGGAGACAGAGTCAAGGAATTACGTAGACTAGAATCCAGATTTATAATCGGATTCCAAACATTGTCTCCATTAGGGCATAATATCGATGAGGGACTGGCATCTCACCTTGGACAATAAAAGCGTCTAGTTGAAACTGATGTATAATAAAAACTTGATGTCTTCTTAGAACTCTAGGAATTATGTTTATCAAACTTATGATAACTGAGGCTATGATTTTAATGGATATGCTCTCTCATTTTGCAGGTCACGATTGTTCACTGCTGAATGCGTGAATGGAATGAAAGTCACAAGCAAGACACAGAATGATTCAAGCGAATAAGAATCAAGCGGTATAGCAGGAATGCATTGGATTGACTCAATAGATTATGCCCACTGGGGCTTTATGTAAGAGGACACTAACATGACATATTATCATGGGCATGCGAGTTCTTGAACTGTTGACAATAACCCACTGAGGCGATTTATCAGTGAGGTTTAATGCCTGCAACAGTTGTGATTAGAAACTCGCTGAATGACTTAATTCAGCACTGCGTGAATGATCGCGTCCAATGTGCAGGTTGCTACTAAGAAAGTACCGCATGAAGCGAACTGTATAAACATGAAAGCTTCAGAATGAGGTAATTCAGAAATGGTATTTGCGCTGTCAGCGCGAGTCGACCTTAGAGATACTGAATTATGGGAGCAGTAGTTCGTGAAGCTTAAACGAACACGATTTTTCCCAAAATGTATTGCAAATACCTAGAAATGTTTTACGATTATGTTTAGTAAATATAGGTATTTCGTGACCAAGTACGCAAATATGAAATGAAATGTATTATTGAGAGAGTATGTTTTCACTTTCACATAATGAGTCACATGATTAAGCTTTTTTGTTATTGTATATAACTTTATTGAATGAACACAACTATTCACTCGTGAGAAAGCGGCGGAGGCTGCGAAACGCGTTGGGTGTTAGTGTTGCCGAATAAAAGCACTTGAACCAAGCTAATCTGGGCCTCGACTCTCTGTCAACAATTAAAGACGGTAAACTTTTGGATTTAACGGGGCGAGGCGAAACCCCGTCGAGGCCCGCCACAAACTAAGAGGCGCAGGCACGAATTTCGCCAAGCTGTTTGGATATATATATACATATATATATACATATATACATATATATATAGACATATATACATACATATATATATACATATATATACATATATATACATATACATATATATTACCTACTGGCGGTCGCCAGTAGGTAGTTATAGTTAGGATAATTTTCAATGTTAAATCTCAACATTCTATTTTGAATAACTTTGGCGCCGGTTGACGAATCTGCCTGAAATTTTCAGGAAAATGGTCTCATGGCGGTCCGGTCCTTCCCTGAAAGTTTGGGGGGGATTCGTCAAGCGGGGGCAGAGATAAAAGGGGGGTCCCAAAACGCGTTTTCCCCATGTTAATTTCCATAGGGCGGTCGATTTCACTTTTAGCCCGAACGGCTGAATGGATTTCCACCAAACTTGGCAAAATTGTAGGGGCTGGTAGCCCGATGTGCCTTTGCTATGTCTCAAGATATGTGCTCCAGTGGATTTTGAGTAATTTAGGTTCAAAAAAATATATATATCTATAGGCGCTCTCCCGTGCGCGCACCGGAGTGCGCTCCAGGCGCGACACGCGACTTGCGCGCAGGAAGCTGATTGGCTCTCAGTTGTCTGTAAACATTCTAAACAGTGCGGAGCGGCCGCCATCTTGTGTCTCGGTAAAATCGAGACACAAGGGGTTTGAAAAAAAAAGGGGCAAATGACCATAAGGGGGAAGAGTAGACCCCCTCTGACCCCCTAGGTTTGATGTAGGGACTAAAATAGGGTCCTGCAGGGCATTAAAAAATTTTTTTCGTTTTGCGCGGGGGAAGCGCATGGTACGCGCACCGGCGAAGCACGGGGAAAATCCAGGTCCATATTTATGAAGGCCTTGCGCTGTTAGTTTTGCGCTTCCTGTGCGTCAATTTTTGTGACGCACCAGCGGTGTAAAAAAATGCGCATTGTTATGCAATATTTAAAAAGTGACGCATCTATCTAGATGCGTCACTTTTTAAATATAGTGCAACGAGGTACATTTTATTACACTGCTGGTGTTATGCGTCACTTTTCTGTGCGCACTCCTTATGACATTCCAGATGTGTCATATTTAATGTATGACGAATCATGTTGCAAGGAGTTACAGATACGTCAGTATTTCTGACATATCTGTAAACATAAAAGTGATGCGAGGCAGGTGCAAGATTTTGACGCAACAGCATCCTAAAAGTGACGCAGAGAAATCTTATAGATTTCAGTACGTCGTTATTACCAAGCTTTTTGCGGGGGAATGCCCCCTTTGCATACATTATACCTGATGCAGATATAATGTGGCGCAGAGTTTTAAAAAGTGACCCATGTACCTAGATGCGTCACTTTTTAAAAATAGCGTCAGGTATAATGCATGCAGAGGGGGTGTTCTCCCGCAAAAAGCTTTGTAATAGCGACGCAGTGAAATCTTTGAGATTTCACTGCGTCAGTTTTAGGATGCTGTTGCGTCAAAATCTTGTGCCTGCTTTACAGCAGGTGTTAGACTGAGGCAAGACCTTTCATATGCTGCTTTCCCCATTTGAAAGGACACATTACTGGAGTTGCGTCACTTTTGTGACGCACTCCAGCAATGCGTTACTTGGAATGTCATAAGGAGTGCGCACAGAAAAGTGACGCATTGCACCAGTAGTGTAAAAAAATGTGCCTCGTTGCGTTATATTTAAAAAGTGAGGTATCTAGGTAGATGGGTCACTTTTTAAAATCAAGCGCCACATTATATCTGCGTGAGGTATAATGCATGCAGAGGGGGTGTTCTCCCACTAAAAGCTTTGTAATAGCGACGCAGTGAAATGTTTGAGATTTCACTGCGTCACTTTTAGGATGCTGTTGCATCCTTTAAATATAGTGCAACGAGGCACATTTTATTACACTGCTGGTGTGATGCGTCACTTTTCTGTCCACAGTCCTTATGACATTCCAGATGTGTCATATTTAATGTATGACGAATCATGTTGCAAGGAGTTACAGATACGTCAGTATTTCTGACATATGTGTAAACATAAAAGTGATGCGAGGCCGGCGCAAGATTTTGACGCAATAGCATCCTAAAAGTGACGCAGAGAAATCTCATAGATTTCAGTACGTTGTTATTACCAAGCTTTTTGCGAGGGATTGCCCCCTCTGCATACATTATACCTGATGCAGATACAATATGGCGCAGAGTTTTAAAAAGTGACCCATGTACCTAGATGCGTCACTTTTTAAAAAATAGTGTCAGGTATAATGCATGCAGAGGGGGTGTTCCTTGCAAAAAGCTTGGTAATAATGACGCAGTGCGTCACTTTTAGGATGCAGTTGCGCCAAAATCTTGCGCCTGCTTCACAGCAAACCTTTCACATGGTGCTTTTTCCATGTGAAAGGACACATTACTGGAGTTGCGTCACTTTTGTGACGCACTCCTGCAATGCGTTACTTTTGTGTTTACAGATATGTCAGAAATACTGACATATCTGTAACTCCTTGCGAATTGATTAGTCATATATTAAATATGACATATCTGGAATGTCATAAGGAGTGCGTCCAGAAAAGTGACGCATCGCTATTTTCACGTAGCGATGCGTCACTTTTCAGAAATGAGGCCTCCAGTTTATTCACTGTGTCATAACTTTCTTTTCTAACACTCACCTTCTTTCATTCCTCCTACTTCACTTCCTTTCACCTCTCATACCTTTCTGTTCTTTCTTACTCATTCTCCTTTCAATTATCAATGCACTATATTTCACTTACTCTTCATTTTTTAAGATTATAGCTCTTTGATGAGAATTGGAGGTAGTTCTGAAAAGAACTTTTGGTTTTCTTCTTTTAACTGAAGAGGAACAAAAACAGGGAATAGAAACTGCTCAACAGGAGCAAAAAGAAAAGAAAAAAATTAGGGGTGGGAAGGGCAGTGATGGTTCTCCAATGCCCGAACCATGAGCAGGACACTTTGCTCCCCATAGGTGAGGAGTTGATTGCAGTATCTGCATCTGACGACCCCATGGTTGAATGCAGGTTGAATGTTTGCTACCTGCCCCTGAGATTGTTCTCTTCCAGAAGAAGTTGCTCCTCCTGTTGATGTAGAGGCCCCATCTCTGGGAACCTCCTGTGCCAGAGCCCTGACACTTTCCCGGGCAAAATTCTGGGGGTGCCTCCTCTCCACATGGCGAATCATGGTGAAGTTGCCAAAAGAGTATTTTTTTTGGGGGTTACCCCGTGACAGGACCTGTTTGCAGATCCTGCACTCTACTTTTGGTGCATTCACCTTCTTCTGGCCTGCTGGAAACTTAAAAAATTTCCAGATGAAATGTTCCTTCACCTTTGGGGTAGGAGGCTCTTCATCAATGAAATCATTGGAGTCATCTTCACTGCTGGATGGTCTGGCAGCCATGATGAATCCAGGAATATGGAGCAGCAAAAAAGGCAGGTCTTTCAGTCACAAAAGTGAAAGAAGAAGTGAAGGAAATGGGTGGGGATTTCATTCATTGTAAAAAAAAACTGTTAGCAACCAATGAAAAGTGTTATTTTAGGGTCACATGACCCGACGCGTTTACGCTGCGCGCTCCGGAGCACTTCCGGGTGCGTTTACGCAGCGCGATCGTAGGCGCTTCCGGGGCGCAAACGTGGCGCGATCGTAGGCGCTTTTCCGTGCGTTTATGCGCCGCGCACGTATGCGCTTCCGAGGGCACTTACGTTGCGCGCCGAAGTGACGTCATCAATCTTTTATAGAAATGCATAATCATTTTCCATATTAAAAAAAACAAATTTTATTTGTATGGTACGAAATGTTTTGCATTATTATTAACTTTTCATTCATATTTTTTTTTCACGAACGACAGTTGCGCTCTGGGTGCGCTTTCAGATGAGCTCTCGGAGAAGCTTACAGGAGAGCTTAGCTGAAAGCTTCCCGGAGCGCGCACCCAGAGCGCAAAAGAAAAAAATTATAAAAAAAAATGAATACTTAAAAAAAAACAGCAAATTGTAAAAAAAAAAAAGGTTAGAAACTCGATATACAAAGGAATTAGCATTTAAAAAACCTATGAAATTCACTGAAAAAACCATAGGTTTCACACCAGTTATAGTTAGGAATTAGCATTTAAAAAACCTATGAAATTCACTGAAAAAACCATAGGTTTCACACCAGTTATAGTTAGGAATTAGCATTTAAAAAACCTATTAAATTCACTGAAAAAACCATAGGTTTCACACCAGTTATAGTTAGCTGGAAATTTTACTGATATAAAACCATTGAAATTCCCACGTTATAGTTAGATGGACTCACTATAACTTGCGCGTGCAATGCACTGCTGATGATGTCTTATTAAGCCAGTTAACCAATCAATTTTTAAAAACCATCCATTTAGACACTTATTTAAAAATTTATTCTTCCATCAACTTTTACATATACATATATAAAATATATTTATTTTTCAGAAAGACACACATTCACTGGATGGTGTCATCAGTGATGTCATGAGTGATGTCACTGACCATGTCATGAGTGATGTAATATGTGATGTCATCAGCAGTGCATTGCACGCGCAAGTTATAGTGAGTCCATCTAACTATAACGTGGGAATTTCAATGGTTTTATATCAGTAAAATTTCCAGCTAACTATAACTGGTGTGAAACCTATGGTTTTTTCAGTGAATTTAATAGGTTTTTTAAATGCTAATTCCTAACTATAACTGGTGTGAAACCTATGGTTTTTTCAGTGAATATACATATATACATACATATATACATACATATATATATATACATATATACATACATATATACATACATATATATATACACATATATATATATATACATATATACATACATATATATATACACATATACATACATATATACATAC
>NC_141697.1:687945969-687955969 GCF_964263255.1 Lissotriton vulgaris
GGCGTGTCCGCAACCTGCGGCATGCTGGATCCTGTAGTGCGTGAGCATTTGTCTCATGTTAGTTCTTCACTGTAGCAGTCAATTAAAACTGAATAAAACCCATGTGGGCTGGTGCGCTGTAATGCTGGGTGTCCTGTTGTGTTTATTCACCTGCTCCTGGACTCCGGTCTCCCGTGTCAGGATAGCGTCGTTAGGCGCCATCACGGGTCCGCACTGAAGCGGCAGGCTTGCTCCCCGCGGCTAGGCTCGTGCCGCAAAATATCCCAACAGAAAGTTGAGCCTTCGATAGGAAGCAGCCACAAGATCGGAAAATTTGCATCCATTTCTTTTAAGGAACAGCTGCAGCAGGAGACGCAGAAGAAACAGTCATCCTCTTTCCTAAGCCAGACCGGTTTCGGGAATGTGTTCCTTAAAAGAAATGGATGCAAATTTTCCGATCTTGTGGCTGCTTCCTATCGAAGGCTCAACTTTCTGTTGGGATATTTTGCGGCACGAGCCTAGCCGCGGGGAGCAAGCCTGCCGCTTCAGTGCGGACCCGTGATGGCGCCTAACGACGCTATCCTGACACGGGAGACCGGAGTCCAGGAGCAGGTGAATAAACACAACAGGACACCCAGCATTACAGCGCACCAGCCCACATGGGTTTTATTCAGTTTTAATTGACTGCTACAGTGAAGAACTAACATGAGACAAATGCTCACGCACTACAGGATCCAGCATGCCGCAGGTTGCGGACACGCCCACAAGGGCAGGACCTTTAAATTGAAGAGCATGATGAATCTGCCACTGTATGCAGAAGCCATTGAGAAAGGGACCACATTCCCGAAACCGGTCTGGCTTAGGAAAGAGGATGACTGTTTCTTCTGCGTCTCCTGCTGCAGCTGTTCCTTAAAAGAAATGGATGCAAATTTTCCGATCTTGTGGCTGCTTCCTATCGAAGGCTCAACTTTCTGTTGGGATATTTTGCGGCACGAGCCTAGCCGCGGGGAGCAAGCCTGCCGCTTCAGTGCGGACCCGTGATGGCGCCTAACGACGCTATCCTGACACGGGAGACCGGAGTCCAGGAGCAGGTGAATAAACACAACAGGACACCCAGCATTACAGCGCACCAGCCCACATGGGTTTTATTCAGTTTTAATTGACTGCTACAGTGAAGAACTAACATGAGACAAATGCTCACGCACTACAGGATCCAGCATGCCGCAGGTTGCGGACACGCCCACAAGGGCAGGACCTTTAAATTGAAGTGCATGATGAATCTGCCACTGTATGCAGAAGCCATTGAGAAAGGGACCACATTCCCGAAACCGGTCTGGCTTAGGAAAGAGGATGACTGTTTCTTCTGCGTCTCCTGCTGCAGCTGTTCCTTAAAAGAAATGGATGCAAATTTTCCGATCTTGTGGCTGCTTCCTATCGAAGGCTCAACTTTCTGTTGGGATATTTTGCGGCACGAGCCTAGCCGCGGGGAGCAAGCCTGCCGCTTCAGTGCGGACCCGTGATGGCGCCTAACGACGCTATCCTGACACGGGAGACCGGAGTCCAGGAGCAGGTGAATAAACACAACAGGACACCCAGCATAGTCACATCAGGGCCACATGAACACCCGCCCCACATGCCCAAACCCGCAAATAACACAAAGACACAAGTATTAGGTTTGGGAAAAATTGCTGCAGGTTTATTACATACAACATATGTAATGACGGTGGGTTAACTTACGGGCGATCCTAGGGCAGGCCGCATTCTCGCCACCTGCCCGCCTGTTGAGCCAAACAACACAGTGGCGAACCACCCAACTGTTGTACAAACACCATAATTATACTGACACGCCCATTTGCTGGGCGTGCCTAGGCAAACCCCCGGTTGCACAGGCCAACAACCGCCCGAAGGACTACTGGGGTGCCGACACGGATTCCTGCACCTCCCATGAGGTTACAGGTTAGGCTCTGAGGTTATGCTCTGGCACCCCTATGTGCCCGCTGACGTCCAGCGTTTGCACCTCTCTTCTTCCGGATCGCCCAGTAACTCCGCCTGCAACGAAAAAAAAAAAAAGGAACACATTAAATGCTCCCCCCTGCGCCCCCTCAAGCAGACACTCTGGGTTAGAGGAAGGGCGGGAAAAGAGTGTCCCAACAAGGAACTACAACGTCCGGAGCGGCAAAGAGGCCTCCCCAGCGGGGAAGAGGTCAGAAATACTCTCGCCGGCTCCTCCCAGCCGCCCCGGACGTGCATCACCTACACAGTCTCCACCAACCAGGGGAGACTGCCATGGGTGAGGAACTGCTATGTCATGTGGGGGCGGGACAGCCCTCCATGACTAGGAGCCCGCCCTCCTAATGGCCACTGCGTGGCCTCGGGCAGGCGCATAGTCACATCAGGGCCACATGAACACCCGCCCCACATGCCCAAACCCGCAAATAACACAAAGACACAAGTATTAGGTTTGGGAAAAATTGCTGCAGGTTTATTACATACAACATATGTAATGACGGTGGGTTAACTTACGGGCGATCCTAGGGCAGGCCGCATTCTCGCCACCTGCCCGCCTGTTGAGCCAAACAACACAGTGGCGAACCACCCAACTGTTGTACAAACACCATAATTATACTGACACGCCCATTTGCTGGGCGTGCCTAGGCAAACCCCCGGTTGCACAGGCCAACAACCGCCCGAAGGACTACTGGGGTGCCGACACGGATTCCTGCACCTCCCATGAGGTTACAGGTTAGGCTCTGAGGTTATGCTCTGGCACCCCTATGTGCCCGCTGACGTCCAGCGTTTGCACCTCTCTTCTTCCGGATCGCCCAGTAACTCCGCCACAGCCCAGTGCGGTGGTTCCCGCTGCCGCACGGGCCCCCCACCATTATTACTGCTCTTTACCTGCAACCTACACCTAGAATTGCTACCTCCAGGCAGAGGAGGAACAGGGCAACGCCCATAGGCATGGGGTGCTACCATCAGGCACCAATAAACCTGTCCTACAACCCCTCAGGGAAACTAAAGGGGGTAGGAAGGGGCCCCTACTACAGAGGCCCTCAGTAACATGAAATAGGCTGTCCAGCGCGAGCCGCTGGGCCACCCCCATATCCCTTCCCACAGAGCGTCAGGAAACTGCGCCATGGAGTCACTGATACATCTGAATTACTGTCTACAAATCCAGCAGGGAGAACAATTGTGCTCACAGACACTAGGGAATAGGAGGGCACCAGACATACTATAGAACTAGGACGAGTCCCAGTTAAGCGCTAATCCGGGTCCACAGGCCGCACAGCCGGCATCCCCTGTCCTCTTAGGTTTTTTGGCTGGAAGCGGCTACAGACATAGTACAGTAAGGTAGCTAGACTGAAGGCCGACTACGACCACTTCCCGGGGACCGCAGCGCCTGCAACCGAGAGGCCCCTCGGCTGACCTGCGCAAGGGCATGCATGGATAAATGCCAGCCACTCCGACACCAATAGCCATCCACCCGGGAACAATCCCACTACCCCAGTAGGGAGGACTACCCCAGGCAAGAGACCAGGTGATGGGAAGGGCCCCCCCAGCAGAGAATCCCTCCCGAATGAACAAGCGCTGTCACAAAACCAATCAACTGCCCGATTCCGCGTCAGCAACTAATCCCCCAGGATTAAGGAATCTATTGCAGCACTCACATGCATATATTGGAGTGACTAGCGAAGTGGTCTTGCAAGAGATAAACTGAAAACCACGGGGGCAGCTGAAAAACACTTGCCCCCCCAGGTAATGCATAATTCCTAAATAGGGCAGGAGAACCAAGGAAGGGGGGGGAATGACTATGACGCAAGACCCTACCCACATGGGAGAGCAACACATGTGCCGTTATCAAGGGTGCACAGGTAGAATTTCTCAGTTTAAAGTGGTTGCCATTATTGCAGTGCTCTATGTACCTGTGTTGATACTCTTTGTTGCACACCACACCACTTCTCTTGCCGCACTGTTTGCTATTATTCACGTGCTTATCTTAACACTTGTACCGGTGCAAACATAGCCTACATAACGTTTGATCTTGTACTTGGGTGTCTGGTGTGCACTGCGTGCTAAACCCATTGCACCCCACACCGGGTGGCAAGTTTGCAGACGGCCTGGCCCAATCACTTGTGCTGCACCCCCTTCGCCTGCCCTAAATAATAGGGGGGTACTAACAACTCCTAGAGTTCTAAGCATATATATGATTACCCTAGTTAGTAATCCAGCACATGTAGATCCATACAGACTTCCCAGGTGTAACTAAATACTTAGCCTGGGCTGTCAAGCAATTACACCCCCAGTATTTCAAATAATAGCAAGCCACCTGTTTAACCTACTGGAGTAATTACGAGGACCCATACATAGCTGACAACGTCTGGGAATATGTAGGTGGCCCCTCCAGTCATTTTGTTTATGACGTGACATAAGAATGTCTATGTCCAGCACTTCACCGCATGTTAGAAAAGGACTAAAAGAGATCGGCCGTTGTGCCTAACTAATAGGATGAAGACCTCTTAGTGGTAACTGGGGGCACGGTAACGTCAGCGCTTTGAAAATAACAATACATAAAAGATACTGGATTTTCTTTGGAGAATACCTGCGCGTCAGATACATGGCAGAACTATCAAATTAAAGTAGTCGTGCGTTGCCCGGACAACAGGTTACTTACTTAACAGGGCCGAAGTGCAGCGCTATCTATAGCTGTGTTTTGCCTTGTTTACTTTAAGCATGAATCGCAAGGTTTGGGTGCGCGGTGCCTGTCTAATAGGGCAATGAGTGTGACATTGGCACTGTTAAGAGGAAGAAAATGGGCCCCAGGAAGGAGAAAGGGTGACGAAATTGCAGCCATGATCACTAGAGTAATGTCACTTTACCCTGAAATACAAGCCCCTACCGTGGAACAGAATGAGCCACATTGTAGGGTAAATTTCCCCCGGCTCCGGGGTTCCTTCCAAGGAGTACAGATGGGGTAAAAGATCGCCCCCACCCCATATACACAGCCAGTTGCCTTGCTCACTGGCTTGGGCCACCACTAAAAGTGCGCACTAGACCCTTTAAACACCCCACCATCTGCATATAATATACTCTTGCAGCATGCCTACCGGACCCTTTTCCACTTGTAACGCCCCACAAGCTAACACGTAACGTAACTCAGGGAAACTGGTCTTGCCAAACAGGTCTGGTCATATAAGAACAGGTGTAGGGTCTTATACATCACTTCTTGTCCTGCATACAGCTAAAATATTATCATGCCAGTTCTATCACATGCTAAGCTGCTGACATCCTCCCACCCACACCATTGCAGAACTTGTAAAGCCGGCCTATAGATAGATGAGGGAGTACCAGGGCTACATAAGGGTAAAGTTATAAGCTATAGTATTAAGCTATAGAGTAAACCGAACATATCAGACCTGATGACCAGTGTCCCTACCACTTCCAGACTTTACAAGGGGCAAATCAGTCATAGAGCCTCTATTTCTTAGCCCGAATGAGCCGGTCATACTAGGATCTCAATGGCAAATCATGCTAAAACCCTGGACGAAAAACAGATAAAGCGGATGGGTAGCAAACGGGCGGGGCATCATGTCCTAATCGTGCCTGCCACTCGAAACCTAACCAGGCCGCGCCTGGGCTAAAACAACATGCATCAAGTCCTAAACCCAACAGGTATAAAGCATGCGACCGACATCTGATCATCTGAAGATTGAATGTACTCAATTTCGCAACGGAATGTATAGGAAGAAAAGTAGCTGGTCTCAAGAGGGGGGTACCTCTGTTGAAGGGGGGGGGGGGGTGGCTATTGTCAGGCCAGCCAAGCCAGCGCATAAAATACGTGTCGCTCAATAAGCCTGACCAGGGGGTCTGGATGGTGAGGGCGAAAGCCCCAACACCGGGAACCAGGATGCTTGTATCCAAACCAGGGAGGGCCAGGATTGGCAGGGAGGGCTGGGCTATTCCCCAGAGAAGACGCGACTAGAATACTGCACATATAGGAGCGTCTATACTGGAGTGGCGAAGAGAGCTACCGGACGAAGATGGATGCAATCACAAGGAAGAAATGTTGGATGAGGCAGGACACCAGCTAACCACATAAAGTACCGTGCTCCTCATTGCAGCGGACGGCACGGAGCCTTCGTGTAAGGGGAAGTTACCCTGCTCCATGCCTGCGCGACACTTACTTAATCGCACGAAAGCAGGTTTGTGCCTAACCATTACCTTGGTAATGCACCTTTACCTAGGATAAAGACCTACAAGGAAGACACAACGTGAACACAGATATAGCTACCGGGCAGACGACAAAGCCAGGCAATCTGCATTAAATGTATTACCCAACACGTGGACCCCGCAGTTACTGCTACAAACCAATGACTAATTTAGGGCTTCTGAAAACCGACGATGCATCCTCAAAATCTTGACCCTCCAGCGATAGAGTCTTGATACAATGCCCTACTTTGGTAAGGAGTTACTCAAGAACCGGGTTCCCCCCAATCTTGCTAATACAAGAACAAACCACTGTATGATACTTCAGAGTATCCCCTCGCACATAAGAGGAATACACAGCATAGACTTCCCAATCTGGGGGGGGGCACCCGTTTCTAGATGCATCTTGACTCGTCAGCGCACAACAGTAAGAAGTTATTATCCTATCAGTTAACCCCTTTACGAAATCCTATTCATTTAGTCCCTAGAATTCCCGTGGTTAGATTACCAGGCTGCAGTGAAGGAGACCCCTGCGTTATTCTGCAGGAGTCCAATCAAGGACCCTCGAAGTGCATAAACCTCAGAAACTTCTCAGCAAAGACCGGTCCTATGTAAGCAGTGTCATACTTATTGCATTGGCAGGATAGCTCAGTCGTAGCACAAAAGACAAACAGGAAGGAGGTGTGGTAATAATGCCATGCATCCAAAAACAGTAAACAGTATATTATACGAGTGTTTATGGAAAGCACAAACTCCAGACTCTGTACCATGGTTGGGATTGGCGTTACTAATAGTAGTGCATTCCTAACCAAACAAACCTTTTTTGGCACCTTAGGGTCATGAGACTGGTGGAAACATAAGGCTCCAATCCTGTACTTGCAGTTCGCAGGCAACTCTTTGATGACAGTTAAAGGCTCGCAGTACTGTATTAGGATTGTAACTTATCAAAGAAGAACAAAAGTGTCCGTTGCAAAAGCGGAAACCACTGAGCTTATCCAAGTAGCCAGAATCGACTTTATTATCCGGTATTTTATGGTCCGGGCGAGACGCGGGTAAGACAACGCGGCGCAATACCCAGTTCCACTTTGGATAACATACCGCGTACAATTTGGCACAGAAGAAATGCATAGCTACACATAGATTCGCTGCGGACTAGCAGGCCGAAGCGTCCCCATCGTCATAACACCAGTTTGAGCTGCCACTGGTATTCAGAGGGCCAAAATACTGCCAGGAATAGGGGTACCGTCGCATGCAACCCAGACCCCCAGCCCGGCCTACGAAAGGCCTCGTGCATTACGCCAAATCCCTCGCACACACTCGACTCCATCTTGAGCCAACCCCCGATGCATAGTTGATACATACCTCGCAACAAAGGCTGAAACAGTGGACCACCGCGCAGCCCGAGGAGTGCGAGGAAGAGGGGGGGGGGGGGGGGGGGGTGCTCGGCGTGCCGGCCGGACCTGCAGCGGGAGGGAATAACACAAATTAAGAGGTGCCGCGCGCAAATTACATCCGTTCCGCGATTGGGCCTCGAGGTGCGATGGCCCCAATGCTCCCTTGTAATACCGACCACCATCAACTAAACTGTGCATGGGATAGGCCTACCCTCGCACAGAAATTACCATGCAACGCGTAAGTAAATATGTCACACGAATGGGCCTCGAAGTAACATGGCCCCACGATACTAGACTCGCATTTGTAACAACACAACACAAAGAAATGCAGAGAACGGAAGTGAGAAGCCAGTGAATGCCGACGGGCGCTCACTGATTACTGCCCGGAAAAACCCCTTTTGCAAAGCCTGTCCCCAGCCCGACAGTGATGCACAGCAGACATGCATAAACATTACTCGATACTCGACCCCGCCTACTCTAGCTCCCCCCGACGGGGGGCGCGGGCACGAGAGGGGATAAACTACCCAGATCCCCGGGCACCAGGAATTGGAGCCGTCCGTTAAACATCGCGTCAGCGGAGGACACCCTGCGACCCCCAAATAACAAATTGAAACATGTAGCGGGCAGCTACTACACCGATGCGTGAAGAGAACTCATAGTCAATTAAAATAGCTGTGAGTGTTCGTGCCAAACCGAAGCTCACCAAATGCCACTACCTGGACCCGATAAAGAAATGTGACTTTCGGTTTCCAGACTGAGATAAGGCGAAAATAAACACGCTGAGTTATCTACAGAAATGCCTACAAAATGCAGATAAGGCTCGGGGGAAGTCGAACTCTGGCGTCTCCCCCTCGAAGTGTGGACCCACCCGAAATAAACTACGGCCCATACACATGAGATCATACATACAAGATGTTAATGTAACGGTGACACCGGTCATATAGCTAAAATTGAAAACATGTCCTATAAGTCAAGCTTGCAAGAGGGGAAAACCGAAGCATCGCCCAGGCCATGTGATGAAGGCAGCTGTACCAGTGATGCAAAATACTAAACGCGTGAACAGTACATGATACCTATCAAAGAATGAAAAGAAATCCCTCAAAGACGAAAATTATTGCAGTCTTCCAGGATGGCTAGAACCCTGTTTCCCTGCACTAAAGACGCCAGCTTACAAGTGCAGCCACCTCCTCACGCCAACAATAGAAGAAACACCAAGGGATAGCTTTCCAAGCCCGACCAGATGCAGGCTGGAAACCACAAAGTTCCGCACCCGGCAGGCCTCCCAGGTTCTCCAAGATCCCCCTATAAAATCATGCACGTAAGGATTAGACACGTGGGGATACACCCGGAGGTCACTTTTCTGTGAGCTGTGTGCAAGGCGGGCAATACTGAAAGAAAACAACGCTCACTGATCCGCAGTAAACATCCATGCAATGCATATAACTGCCTAGTGCCTCTAAAACATTCACCCATAAATGCTATTGATATAAATTCCAACTAGCGAACACCTAAAATGTTCGTCTTATATGCCATTTAAACAATTAATCAGCCAGTCTTGCGGATCAATCGCCGAGGCGAGTATCATCCCTGCCGCGCCGAGACTCGAACCTTGGTCCCAGGCCCATTCACTGTTTCCGAGTCAGCCGCTCTAACCCGTGAGCTACACTTCTCCCCGCCACCGCCAAGGGCACAATGCACCTACCAAACCGCTCCGTTCCTTCTGGAAAACCCTCTCTATTGCCCAAGAACCTGCGAGGAACCGGACGGGCACCCAAATGCCAATAAAGCACAAGAAAGGCCCAAATTTAACCAAAGACCGTCCAACACCGGCCCGGCCCGCCCCCCCACCAAGACGGGGGACGACGGAAGGAGGCCGAGATGCCCCGCCACTCACCACGTGTACGAGACAGACCCGACGTCTTAAAATCCCGGCAACTCCTCGACGCGACCCAAGCAGAAAGACGAGGACAAAAGAGTGTCCCAACAAGGAACTACAACGTCCGGAGCGGCAAAGAGGCCTCCCCAGCGGGGAAGAGGTCAGAAATACTCTCGCCGGCTCCTCCCAGCCGCCCCGGACGTGCATCACCTACACAGTCTCCACCAACCAGGGGAGACTGCCATGGGTGAGGAACTGCTATGTCATGTGGGGGCGGGACAGCCCTCCATGACTAGGAGCCCGCCCTCCTAATGGCCACTGCGTGGCCTCGGGCAGGCGCATTACAGCGCACCAGCCCACATGGGTTTTATTCAGTTTTAATTGACTGCTACAGTGAAGAACTAACATGAGACAAATGCTCACGCACTACAGGATCCAGCATGCCGCAGGTTGCGGACACGCCCACAAGGGCAGGACCTTTAAATTGAAGTGCATGATGAATCTGCCACTGTATGCAGAAGCCATTGAGAAAGGGACCACATTCCCG
>NC_141697.1:690960969-691211392 GCF_964263255.1 Lissotriton vulgaris
TTGAATCCTAGTAAACCGGATAGAGGGACCCTGACTCTAAATGGTCAAATTTTAGGAACTGTTGACAACTTTTCCTATTTGGGGGTTGTACTTGACTCAAATCTAACATGGAAGGCCCAAATTGAGAAAAGCAAGGTGTCGTATGCCCATAATGTCAAGCCAGTTATTAGCAAACTTAATGCTAGTACAAGTAAGAGTGTGACTCCTGTGCTTGAACTTTTCAAATTTAAAATCCAATCTGCTGCCCTTTACGGGGCTGAGATATGGGGACCTTGGGCAAGGGATAGTTTCCACGGTCTGGATAATAAATTTATGAGAACAATTGTAAGGGTTCCCACTAGTACACCGCTGATCCCTCTTCAACTTGATTTGAATTTTAAAAGAACTGATAATCTTACTACCATTAGACCATTAATGTTCTGGATAAGGATATGGTCTACCTCAGAACTATCTGACTATAGGAATGGCCTTCGAGAGATATTGGATCTAGATTCTTTTCATTCCATTTTATGGCTCAGACATATTAAAAAATGGCTCTCAATTCTGGGCTTGCCTCAGCTGTGGGAGAATCCAGATAACTTACCACCATTCGCCAAGTCTATGGTGAAACAAGCCTTCTGGTCCTATACAACTAACAGGTTAGTGAATGAAAATAGAACTGGGTCCTTAATCCAAGAATTCTTAACCTTTAAAGATGAACCTTCCTTTGAAGTCTTCTTAGACGAAATAGAGCCTCCCCTTGCAAAGTCTCTATTTTTGAAATTCAGGTATGGGAATCTCATGCTGAATTCCAATATAGAACGTTGGTCTAAGAAAAAACTGGAATGTCCAAATGTTACATATGTGAAATGTTCTAAGTGTTTAGATTCTTGTACGGAGAATGAGGTCCACATGCTGTTTATATGTAAAGCATACTCGAAAGCGCGAAAGAGATGGATCAAACCCATGTGCACCCTCCTAGGAACAAGATCTTGTATCATGGCATATAGGATTATTAAAACCAATACTTCCCAGCCTATTGTATTTAGTATTAGTAGGTTTCTTTATTCTGTGTATATTGTTCGCAGGAAATTTGGTCAGGTACTCTGAGTAGTAACCCTGTATATGCTTAGATTCCAGTTGCAAAATGAAATGAAGGACTTGGTGTTTTTTTAATGAGGATGCCGGAAATGAATTTTGTATTTTAGGAGACAATTCCTTTTTAAAACACTTGTGTATGTACATTGTTATGATCCTCTGTTTTATGTATGTATATATGTGTGTCTTTTATGGCCAAGTGGCCGAAATAAATAAATAAATAAATAAATAAAATAAATAAAAAACTGATTTAAAACCACACAATCATTCGTCCAAAATTAGACCAATATCTCCAAGAAGTACTATTCAAATTCATAAACAAATATATTCTTTTATTTAAAAAGCTAAAAGTTCTGCTGTACCCTTAACTTCTATCTGGATCGCAGTGCAGCCCTCAGGACTTCCATCCCCAGCTGCTCAAAAACACTTTCAGAAAACAGGAGAAAGCGTGGGTTTAAATTATTTACTTCCTTTAATTAATATTGCCTTGCTATCCACAGTCGTCTATTAAAAACTACTTAATGCCTTGGCGAGATACATCCATGAAATAAATAAGGATAATCTCTACTGACAGTTTCAGGGTATTTTTACTTGATAATTCTATTTCTTATATTTTTGGAGGAATGTTATGACCATTTACCATACGCCTACTGGCTCCTCCGTGAATTCCAGATTCACTGATGTACTCTTCCGTACAGGTTTGGACTCATGTATGTGCAGACTCTAAACACATGTTACTCAAATTCAGTGTATATTTTCCCATGTCCACCCAAAAGCATCATCCATGTTATTATTACTGATTAGTTCCTAAGGTAGACCGTGCATTCACTATGGTACAGAGCAGGAATATCGTCGTAAAAATATCGACTAACCTAAATATTGCTGCAAAAATATCTACAGGAAGAAATATCGATGACAAAAATATCGTCTGACCAGAATATCGACAGACAGGTAAGTAATATTGTTAACATTAATATAGTTGTAATAAATATCGTTTACAAAAACATAGTTTACAATAATATCGTTTTTTAAATAATTATAAGTAATGTAGTGTTTTTAATGAATATTTGTAGTCAAAGTAGTATTTTTAGTAGTATATTATTATTTAATAATGTATTTTCAGTTGACTTTAGTATTAATAGTTCCGTAGCGGGTTGTGGGTTTATAGGGGAGTAGGGTGGGAAGTAATTTAAATATAATGAAATAATACATTAATTAATGTTTTAAATGAATATAAATAGTGTAATAAATAATAGTTAATTAATTTCAATTAGTTAATTGAATAATAATTATGTAATTAATTATGTTAATTTTTTAATTAATTTTAGGTGTGTGTACAGGATTTTTTTAGTGAAAATGTTTTTGGGTAAAGGGGTATTTTTAGGGTTCAGGGTCAGTTTTCAGTTTTTGGTAAAGGGGTATTCTTAGGGTTCAGGGTCAGTTTTCAGTTTTTGGGTAAAGGGGTATTTTTAGCGTTCAGGGTCAGTTTTCAGTTTTTGGTAAAGGGGTATTTTTAGGGTTCAGGGTCAGTTTTCAGTTTTTGGGTAAAGGGGTATTTTTAGGGTTCAGGGTCAGTTTTCAGTTTTTGGGTAAAGGGGTATTTTTAGGGTTCAGGGTCAGTTTTCAGTTTTTGGGTAAAGGGGTATTTTTAGGGTTCAGGGTCAGTTTTCAGTTTTTGGGTAAAGGGGTATTTTTAGGGTTCATGGTCAGTTTTGGGTTTTTGGGTAAAGGGGTATTTTAATTATATGTATGTATTATTGTTGTTATATAAAGTAATGTGTAAAATCAATTTATATGTCCACATTTATTAAGTTTATAATTAAAAAGTGTAGTAAATTGTTTTGAAATAGTTAAAAAATAAAAGTAATGTATAGTATTTTGTTAATAGTACTTATATTTATTTATTATTTAATGTAATTTTAATTATTTTAAAAAGTCGATATTTTTTACATCTATATTAATTACAACGATATTTTGGAGTCGATATTTATGTACTTACCTGTTTAAGTATAGGGTGTCGATATTTTTGTAAACGATATTTTTACAACGATATTTATGTCAGCTATATTTTTGTAATCGATATTTTAACACCCTACCATTCACTATACCAAATGGCCTCAATGCAGCAACCTAAAAAACACACCGAATAGGCAGCTGTTTATCATTAGCCACCAATATATGACAAAATAGTACATTTTTAAGGTCTCTATTAAAATAGAAAAAGTTTCGAAATCCAAGAGGGAGTTTGGTCCTCTTGCCTGGGTCCCTGGACAGTGTACCTTTAACCTTCAGAGCTTGCGCAGCTAGATTTTGGATCCATCAACAAATACAGACTCCCTGGAAGGACGACTCATGACAGGATAGATGCTTATTTTGCTTGACAGATACGTGAAGCTCGATTGGGAAGCTATTTAAATGTTAGTCAATTGACTTTGAACTTGACGAGATTCCTCTTCGTAGGCTAATGGAGTTATCTCAGTAGAGGCAGAACTGGGGACCTTTTCTGTCCGTAAACCTGGTGGGCAGCAAAAATGTTCACAGTCTGCACACCCTCAATCTAATATTTAAGAGACTGGAGTACTAAGTAGTCGTATTATCAAGCACTGAGTTAATCAAGGCCACCACAATGAACTCAACAGCAATGGAAGGAAGGAATAGACAGAGTCCTATACTGTTGAGACAGCTTAAAGAAGGCTCTTTTCTCCACTGCCCCATTTGGGAGCTGAAACTCTGGTCTGTGTCTATTAATACCCACACATTCTCTACTTTCTCAGAGAAAACATAGATAGAAATACCGAAATAAGATAATGAGTTCTCTTCTTTTTGATGGAAAGCGAATACGTGGATTTTGAACTGACGACCAAACCTCTGTTTTGCCTCTGAGTGTATGTCTGACCGCAAAAAAAATCTGTTGACTCTTCCTTCTGAGAGGACAGGTCTTGGGAATCGAAAACACCATTTCATCTCATGTAAAAGTGCATTTGTGATAACAGTACTCCTGACATCTATGAGTTTGAAACCGTAGAACTTGTTGTCTCAAGCTCTTGTCAGCATCATCTTTTGGAATGGCGAATGTCACATACTGTTTTATGAAAGACAAGACAGACTCTTCAGTGTCTGTTCGTAATTTTGGAGCGTCTTTTAACCATAGCAGCATGCAAATATGTGGAGCACTTCAAGCTCGGTTCCAGGCCATGACCTCATTGGGCTGGCATGGATGACGCTAGCTCCAGTGCAAGCAAGGCAGATAGGCCCCACTGATCCCCTGATGTGGTGGACTAAACAGCTTTAATGGGGGTGCAGTGGACCCTCAAACTCCTGAGCCCTGGTAGCACTGTACCCGCTGTACTGTTGATGGCTACGCCTCAGATTGGCTCTGCAGCAGTCTGCGACTAAATGGAGAGTATCTGGCATACCTTTGAAACTTCCATGGAAGTCAATAACATACAGTTTGCATGTTGTGTGTACACGCACACAGGCACCTTCCCTGAATGGAGAAGATCCATAATAACATTAATCTAGGTACTAAATAGAGGGTGGTGGTGGAGCCTTGAGGCACCTCGCAATGTGTCAAAAGACCCCGTTTTGTCTCGCTGTGCTCATTAAACGAGAACCACGCAAATGAGTGCTTCACACATAGCCTATCAATGCCAGGCAGTTGAACAGGATAGCATGGCGCCTAGTAGAAAAGGCTGGTGATTGAGCCAACATGTTATCTAGAGATAAGGCCATTTTGTCAACAACGGGTAAGACATCATAAATAAATGCCACCAACGTACTTTCTGTCCCATGATTTGGATGACAAGCTATTTATGTAAAAACAAAGTAAACGTGCTATATAAATCATTAAACAGTTTGGAACCCTGAACATTCACAGTAGTCGTTTCCGAGTTGTGTCTTGAGTGTGCACCATGACAGAAACCTTCTAGCGTGGTACCAACAAAGCATTCTGTACTGAATCAACCTCAAGTTGAGTCCACAGTTATTCGGCGTTAGAGTGAGATGAGTTCTCAAAGGCCTCATAACAGCAGACACAGGCAACTGTCCTTTCTCTCAGCACAGGCGTCTGCTCCATAGTCACCTGAGACTGAAGGCACCACAAGCCATGAAAAATGTAAGCATCTCTTGTCGGTGGCTGCCTAAACGAGAAGGCTGGGGGGTCAGAGGGCAGCTCCGGAGGGATCATTTTCCATACACGAAGGCACAAGTGAAATGGAACTTAATCTGTCCTCCGGGAAGAAAATGTGTGGGGGGGAGGGGGAGGCAGAGCAGTGCTGTAAGGTTCACCCTCTTGAAGGTAGGGGCCAAGGCCTCGTCAGACCTTGCAGTAGAGGAGGCTGTCATGGAGAATGCGCCTGGCCCGAGTGTCAGTTGCTTAAGTCCTCTAAACCCCATGCACCAAGAATGGGACATAGATTGGGTCCCCGAAAGAGCGAAACAGGCAAATCATGGGTTTAAAGTCATTTTTATCCAAGTTTGAAAAACAATGTCGGTCAAGAAATGTGTTAAAACGAATGTATTCATAACACAGACTAATACATTTATAACAAAAATTAATCTGCGAATTGAAAATTAGACTAGGTAGATGAAACATATTTAATTTGCAACGTGTGAAGATATTGGCAGATTGGGTACACCGTGAATATGTATATTGATGAAAATACAAACCCTCTACTGAGTATCTGAACATATTAATCAATTGTTTTCTTCATTTGTCTTCCGATAAGCAGTTGACATGTCTGAAATAGCATTTCACTCAATATGGCCTCACAGTCAGTTTACATCAACTCATGAGTGATCTTTTCCTGTTTCTTAGTATGTTTTGTAACTTTGTACAGCAGTTCCGATATTAGCCTCTCCTGTTGCCAAGATTTTCATGACTGCCTTGAAGTCTCTCGGTTTCTTTGGAACCACTCTTGATTAATGGCTTCTTTTGCATGGTGGTGCATTCAGGAGAGAGATATGTGTTACTGTTCCCTAGTTTTTTATAAACTTCCATCGTTTTCACCACAGAATTTTGGATTGTATATGTTTTGCATCACCTCACGAAAAGCAACATCCTCGAAATGCAATGGGATCATCATTGTATTAGTACCTGAACAAAACTAAGATCAAGTATTATAATTTGTTTATATATTTTGGAATTCTTAAAATATATATTTCTTTGCTTGTTTTTATTAAGAATTACTACAGAATGGTACATTACATGTCGTCATGTATGTTAACTGTACATTATGAAGGGACATGTAGCATCTCACATTCATCAATATAATGCATAAGCACCCTGCTTTGGACCAATGTTACCAGTCCGGGATCCCATCCCAATATTGTCATGATATAACATGTACAGTGTCTCAACAGCTTAGCCTCATAGAGTGCATTATATCCCGGATTAAACCACCCAAAGAAAACATATAAGAACCTATAAGAAAACATACAAACCATCAACAGTGGCAGCAGCAAACATTGCGGGTCGCTGACATTCACGGCAGAAGCCGGAAGAAAAAAAAAACAGGAATCAGGCCCCAGATCTTCAAAAGAGGTCACCAGTCACCTCTAAATGGGGATTATATGGGGAGGGGGAGAAGAAATGAGGGTGGCAGGAGGTGCAGGGCCCATCCTGTGCGCTGAGGGTCACCACTCGCCGAAGGTTGTAAGAGAGAGGCACACATGGCTGAAGCACGCGTGTCTCTACAGCACAGCTTGAAGAACGAATGCGTCTGAATAACACATGCCTTTACCATGCATGTCTTTACAATTCAATTTCGTGGTAAAAGCATGATTGGTAAAGGTGTGTGTGATAAAGATCACACCCCAGCCCCTACACCCTGAGCCTTAAAACTCTGGCCCCTGCCCTTTAAACAACCCAACCTCCCCTAAGCCCAAAAAACGATCCCACCCCATAAACCTAAAACTACCCTGACCCTCACCTGCCCTGAGCCCTAAACCCCTGGCCCCTGCTCTATAAACAACCCGACCCCTAAAGCTAAAAAAACTACAATATGCCTAAAACTACCCGACCCGAGCCCTAAAACCCGACCCCCTGACCTATAAACAACTCCATCCCGAGCCCTAAAAACCACCCCACCTGTAAAACTACCACCCAAAACACAGCCCCACATACAAGTCCATGTCCTCTCCCAATCATTCCTCTTCCTGTGCCCAATCATCCGCACATCTAGACCACGTACTGCCTTAACCATGCAGAGTGCAATTGAAGGCTCAATATGGATCCTCCCAATGTCTCGCAATCTTATTCCAAGCACTATTGGCTAGTATATATGCCAAGTATACCGTGCCATTCCTCCTCCTCTTGGCGCTTTGTTGTGTGATGTGTTCATTCTTGCACCTGCGCTCTGTGCCCGTCGGTGATGTGGTGTCAGGGCGTCTGCAGCTAGCTTTGAGGTGGTCACAGGGTTCACCGAACGGAATCCATTTGCTCGCCTGAAGTCTGTTTTTTGCTGCGTGGATTGGGTGGATTCGTGTTCGCTGCGCGCGGATTTTGCTTTAAACCTTTGTGTTTTTGAAATTACGAAAATGATAAAACGTCGGCAGAAAAGAAAGAGACGTGAAGTGAAGGCATCTCACCAGTAACACAGAATGTAATACTGTGATGCATAAAAAAACGCAGGAGGCTCAGGCAGCATGCCCCCAGTGACTGAGATCCACCCCAGAGCTCACCCACCCCCGGCAATCCTCAGCAAAATGTGTCGGGAATGAAGCCTCAGGAATGAATATGTTCATGCTCGCCATGGTGCACTACGACAGAAAGTTTACGCCACACCACTTTCAAATGTCACCAGCCACCACTGAGTCTGGGCACCTCTCCAAAGTCTTCAATCTGTGCGGCCGTAAGGCATGGGATCTGAAAGTCATCTAAAAACAGGTAGAGAAATACATGTGTGGGGGCGTGGCCAAGATGGCGGGCTGAGCGGTCGCACTCGCTGTGAGCTCCGCCGGACCCGAGCCCTTAACCTACTAATTTAGCACTGGTCATCCCCCCGGGACCCTGCATTTACCGAGATATAGACGCTGGAGGTTGGTGTGGAGGCTGTGAGGGCCGAAATTGCCGGAGTTGGAGGTTGAACGGTCCCGGAGTCCTTGCTGGGAACGGAGAAGGCCTTTGGCCTGGGACGGAGGCGGAGCCGGGGCCTAGTTTTGGGAGACCGCCCGCCTTGGTGACTGCTGAGGTGCTGCCACTGCTTCTTGTCGGGCTTCGACTTTCAACACGGCACCCTACCCTGAGGCGAACCCCGAGGAGCTGAGCGGCTTGGTGTCCGGAGGCGGGGCATCGACTGAAGGAGCCGCGGGGCTGGACTTTGCGTGAGGCCGTGGCTTTGGCCTATACCCCCGGACGGCGACGGCGCCAGGAGGTACGAAGCGCTGCCCGATAGCCCGTCGGAGGGACCCTCTGGGTCCGGGACTGCGTTCTCGGATCTGAAAGTTTCGAGAAGGGGGTCGAGAGACTTTGTACTGCGGCCTAGGAGGAGCACGCACGTGGTGCTGAGACTGCGGCCTACCTCTCCGGAAGCCCCGGAGGCGCACTTGTGGAGGTTTTCAGCGGATCGACGCCGATTTCTCGCCTTCGAGAGGCTGGAGAGGAGGGCGTTTGGTGTGTACGGCCCGGTACTGACTGGTAGCGAAGCGGTGGTACGTTTGAAATTAACGCGGCCCCCCGCGATGTGGTGCCTGAGAAGAATTTGCCAGACAGAATCGAAGGGGGCCATCTGAGGAGTAATTGAGACTTTTGCCAGTGGTGTCGGCGGTTTTGCCAGTGGTGTCGGCGGTGGTGGATGAGGGAACGGAGCCAGGCTGGTCGAGCCTGGGGACTCGGGTGGGACGCCGCTCCCCGAGTTGAACGGATCGTGGGCCGCTCCATTGCTTGACGAACGAGACTAGCTGGCGGTGTGGACAGAGACCCTCGTGGCTATTGGAAGTGGGGCACGCAGCGGTCGCGGCCTAGCCGGAGAATCGACTAGCGACTTTGTCGAGGGCCCGCCGAATGTTCCGGAAGGCGCCCTAGTAGTCTCAATGGCGAACAACAAGGGGTCCAAGAAGGGGGATTGCACCCTGCCGGACATGTTGGGCAGGAATGCTGCGAGACAGGATAGGGGGCAGCCGTCTCCGAGTCTTCCGGGTGGCTCCCAGGGAGCGACTGGAGGGGAGCCCCCGGTCACGAGATCCTTCCTTGAGTCCCTCTTCGGCACGTTGCGGGACGACTTCCAATCCCTCAAGCAGGAGGTGGCGGGTGAGGTCCGAGAGATATGACGAGAGGTGGATGGCCTGGGAGAGAGAGTGGCAACAGTGGAGGGCGCTGGCCATGCCCGGGACGAGGAGATTACGCAGTTGCAACAAGAGGTTATAAGGCTCCGGGACCAGAACCTTGATCTTCAGTCACATACCGAGGACCTTGAACACCGTTCCCGGAGGAACAACATCCGAGTCCGTGGTGTTCCGTCCCGAGAGGAGGGGGAGGATGTGGATGCATACCTGCGGGACCTATTCAGAGAAGTGCTGGGGGAATCGGCTGATTTCCCTATTCGCATCGATAGGGCGCACAGAGTGAGCCTACAGCGTCGGGCCTCGGCGCCTCCTCCGGACATCTTGGCCTTCCTGCCGGACTATCCCCTGAAAGAGCGAATACTCCGCGAGGCTCGGAAAAGGTCGTCCTTGGTCTTTAGGGGTCACCGTGTAGCACTCTACCAGGATCTCGCTGCATCCACCCTGCAGAAACGCAAGGCCTTTAAAATTGCGACTGATTTTCTTCGGGAGCATGGCACTCAATACTCCTGGGGGCACCGTTTCCGCCTTATTTTCCGATGGAACAGGACTCTACACCAGCTGCGTTCCCTTCAGGATACATGCGGGGTGCTGGGTATCACTGCTACGGACGATGGAACATAAATGTAAATGTAAATGTAAAAGTACATGTATTTATATAGCGCATATCACCCACATCGCAGGCATCTAAGCGCTTGCTTAGGGAACCCGTCCTGGTATTCCCCTGTGAGATAACCCCGGCAGGGTATCCACAAGGTGAAAGCCAGGCATCCCGCCGCGAGGGGCCGTTGTGGAGATTAAGCAAGCTATTGCCCAGAGTCGCAGAGTGTGAACCCGTGAGTCGAGAAGGCACCGGAGCGAGAATTATCGAGTCCGTGGAATTTTTGAGCCCAAGCCCCGTCGAGGCGGGGAATTGAACCCTGGTCCAGGGCCGATGTCAGCTTCCGGGTCTGCCACCTCTAACCCCTGAGCCACACTTCTCCACATTCACACCTAGCCAGCGCCGTATCACCAGGGATGGCTGGCAGGCGATCCCTGGCCGGCGGTCCCCGGCCCCCTCAACGAGACCGAGCTCGCCTACTGCAGCTGCGGGCCTGGATGATGCACCGCGAGCTGTGGCCACCAATGCAGCGACAAATGAAGTTGCGCTGACTGCTTGAATGAACTCCGGGGGGAGATTGACATCGCCATGACTGTAACGCAGGTTTGGGGGTTCGGGGGGCGGGGGGAAGGGGTAGTGCGTGGTTGACTTTCCACAGGCTTGTCCGCTGAGGACCGGACTTGGACAATGGTTTCTGATGGGTTGTTGGGGGATCTGGAGGGGTTGTTGGGACAGTCCCAGTTGTGGGTGGGGACTGGGATCAGTTTGGAAGTTGGGAGGGGGGGCCACAGTTCTTGAGGGGACCGGAAGGGGGGGAGGTAGGCGGGGGGGAAGGATCCGGGTGTTGGCAGGGGGGGAGGGTCGTCCAGTGCACAATGGGGTTCCTAGTTATTCAGTGTAAAAAACAGAGAGGTACCCCTTGTGTAGGCCAAGGGAAATAGGGTTATTCAACCTAGGTAAGAGAAAGGGTTCCCTTAAGGCACAGATAAAGACAGGTATAAAATAATGTGCCTTATACAATGCTGCTGGTAGTAGTATATTTCTGTTTCTGTTCCCGAATAAATGCGATCTTTTGTTGTCCCCCTGTAATTCTCTTTTAGGCTTCACAAAGATAACCTAATGGGACGATCTAAGGTTTCACAGTCCCTTGGTTATCTTTGTGAAGCCTAAAAGAGAATTACAACCGCAACCTTCTGCAACATAACCTGTCAGAAGTGGAGAATTCGTGATATTTATATTTATACATGGCAATTGTGGCCTGATTGCATATAATACTTATGGTCTACAACACAACCATTTTTCCTTGGTCTCCTATGGTCAGGGGGACAACAAAAGATCGCATTTATTCAGAACAGAAATATACTACTACCAGCAGCATTGTATAAGGCGACTACAGAAGCCCACGCTCCAATTAGGAAACGTGAAGAGATCCCTATAAAGGATCGTCAATATTATCCCAGGGGCAATTTTTACATACCCTCTGGTTCTGGCAGACAAAATTTATGTCTTGATAAAGGTGATCATAATAAGGAGTTATCACCGAAACGCGTCGACGCAACCTAAAGCGTATAATTCAAGTCTCCAACACCATAATAGATACGCTGATTTGGTAGTGATACTACTCTGGTGATATTAGAGCGTAGAAAGAATATACAAACCTGTATCCAACAAATATATGTTGTAACTGTTCTGTCTGCTTGTAATTGTGCAGGTCGCAATTATATGTATTGTTTCAATTTTACCTTGTTTTAGTTCAGGGATTTAGTTTAGTTATCCCTATTGATTGTTTTTTAATATATTCTAATAAATGAATTTTTAACTTTTCCATATTTTGTTGTATGTATTTGTTAAGTCATAAGGTACATTATTTTATACCTGTCTTTATCTGTGCCTTAAGGGAACCCTTTCTCGTTCCTAGTTATTCAGACAATGCACGTGCTTCTTGGTTTGCTTAGACTTGACTGCCGCAATCGCAGTTTTGACTTTCTATTTGATTTGCTGGAGAGTAGGGGGGGGGGGGCGGGGTGGGTTGTCCAGTGCTTGTTGCGGCCTATGGCTATCTGGACATGGGTTGGGCCTCTGGTTTTGATTGGTCACTTCTGCTTCACACATGCTGGTGCTCTATTCCCTATTGTGTCACCTGTATCACTCGGCAACATACATGCCCTTGTTACCCTGGTAATGTGGGGCCCCATTGCTTACTACTACACCCCTTTGAATGCCTCCTGACACTTGCAAGGTAGTGACTCTGAATGTCCGGGGGCTGAATAATCCAGTCAAGAGACGGGCTGTGCTTTTACTTCAAGAGAATTCCCAGGCAGACATTTGTCTTCTCCAGGAGACGCACCTACTACCGCAAGACACGCACAGACTCCGTTCTCATAAGTTCCCCTCGCAGTTCTTCTCCTCTTGTACTACTAAAACGGCTGAGGTGGCGATACTAGTAGCCAGACACTTTAGGGGAGAGGTCCTCCACAAGTTCACTGAACAAAAGGGTAGGCTCCTAGCATTTCGGTTCAAGATAGGGGGCCTCCTGTTTACGATTGGATCCCTATATAGCCCAAATGAACGGCAGGACCGTTTCTTGCAGACCGCAATTGAGGATATCACTTCTTCCCAGGACCGTCATATTATACTCGGTGGTGATTTCAACATGGTCTTTAACTCTGCAATGGATAGATCGGCGCAACGCTAACCGCAGGTAGGGGAATTCTCCGTGGACCGTAGGGCTCAGCTGGCGGAGGTTGACCTCCTTGATCTGTGGCGACACATGCACCCCACAAACAGGGACTACTCGTATTATTCCCATGCGCACAAGACGTACGCAAGATTGGACCATCTCTTGGTTACCTCCCCGGTGCAGACGCTGACCTCGGGGTCGGAGATGGGTGTGATCTCCCTCTCGGACCACGCCCCAGTTGAGGCTACGTTATGTTTGCCACCGGCCGTTTCTCGGCCCAGAACATGGCGTTTACGTGACACACTGTTACATAGGAAGGAAGTGGTAGGCCGTATTGAAGAGGCGATCCGGGACTATCAATCCCATAATGACAACGCCGACACTAGCCGGGCCACGCAATGGGCGGTGTTAAAGGCGGTGATTTGCTGGGAATTCTTAGCAATTTCCGCGGCTGACAACAAAGAACGGCAGGCCAAGAGAGATGAACTCATGGGTCGGGTTAAAGAACTTGAGCAGATTCATCGTCGGACTGGGGCTCCCCGGATTTGGAGGCAGCTGAAGGAAGCGAGGAAGCTTCTGGCAGCCTTAGATCTCGATCGGGCGGAGTATGCGGCGCTCCGGCTGCGTCACACCTTCTATACTGGAGGAGACCGCTGTGGTAAATTGCTGGCGCACAAGCTCCGGGTGACACGTCAGAACCAACTAGTTAAGGAAATTTCTGATCAGGCTGGGAACGTGGAGATAGAGGACGCTAGGATCTCGGCCGTTTTCCGCGATTTTTACAAGGGCCTCTACACTGTAGAACCCCCGGACGAGGAAGCTATGGCTGCCTATTTGGATTCAGTTACGTTGCCGTCCCTGGATCCTTTGCAGGCGGAGTATTTGGATAGAGACATCCGGATAGAGGAGGTAATCTCTGCTATTGCCAGACTTAAACATAGCAAGGCGCCCGGTCCGGATGGCTTCACGGCCCTCTATTATAAGACTTTCTGCACATCTCTAGCCCCCGTGCTCACGCATCTCTTTAATTCCTTTGCTTATTCCGGAGCTATAACACCTGATCTACTTCGGGCCTCTGTAACGGTTATCCCTAAGCCTGGGAAGGATCCGAAACACTGCGGGTCCTACCGACCGATTTCTCTCTTAAATATTGACTTGAAGCTGTACACTGGGATTTTAGCCGCGCGCCTAGCTCTTCACTTACCCGGCCTCATCGACCCTGACCAGGCGAGTTTTGTCCCTGGGAGACAGACAGTGGACAATACGAAACAGATTGTCCACCTTTTAGAGAAAGCTTCCCGGATTCCGGGAGAACGAATGATGCTGGCGGTAGACGCCAAGAAGGCTTTTGACCGAGTCCACTGGCCTTTTCTAGAGCGTGTTTTAATGAAAGCGGGGATAGGGGATAAGTTCCAATCCATGATTCTTAACTGTTACAAGTGACCATCTGCTGTAGTCCGGGTTAACGGGTTTACGTCTGCGACCTTTGATATCGAACGCGGTACCAGGCAGGGCTGCCCGCTCTCGCCCTTACTCTTTGCTCTTTATATGGAGCCGTTCGCTCAACGGGTGCGCGATAACCCTGTGGTGACTGGAATCCGGATGGGGGGTTTCACGCATGCCATCAGCCTCTATGCAGATGATATAACAAGAAACAATGTCCCACTAGGTATCAGTAACAGAGACAATTCAGATTTTTGCATACAGTGCGTATTGCAAGAAAGGAACACCAGGGAGTCTCAATACATTTTGTGAGAAGGTTATTAATCACCAGTTACATTGAACAATGGAAGCACAGTTAAAGGCAGCACTGTACATGAAAAGCAATCATGAAGCAACCCAAATGACACTTGGTGAAAATGTGATGACGCAGTGATAGTGACGACGCAAGTGAAAGTGAAAGACAGCGTGGTCGGCGCAAAGTGATAAAAACAATCAATTAAAGGCTTTCACATTGAATATATACACATAGACAAGTTCAATTTGGCATGGTGATAAGCCTAATGGTAGTGCGCCGTGAAATCGCGCTGTTGTTGTCGACGGCGTTTCGATCCTCTATGATTCGGGATCCTCTTCAGGACAGGGTTGGCGTTGAATTAGGGTGCTGGAAAATAGGAACATTAACTGGATCAAGGGGTCAGTCCTCCACAAGGTAGTGGGTCCGGAGCCTCGTATACATTAAACGAGTGTTATTTCAGGTATCTGTAGGGCGCCTGAGTCGCTGGAAACTGAATGTTGCCAATTGCGAGTCAACCGATCACGCTGGGGGGTTAATAATCCTCTATTTAAGTTGGGTGCCTGGATTAGTCTGGCGGGGGCTGCCGATTCAATCTTTGGCGGTAACGTCCCGCGCTGAGTAGCGGGTTCAATGTATGCAGATGATGTCATCCTGTCCATTGATGACCCCCGGACGGCCCTTCCGGCGTGCATAGAGGAACTGGACTCCTTTGGCGCGGGAGCAGGGTTTAAAATGAATATGGGAAAATCGATGGCTTTAGACATCTCCCTCAGGCCGGCTACCAGGGCCTATCTGCAACACAGGTTCCCCATGCTTTGGTCTTCGGGTGCGGTGCCTTACCTGGGAATTCAGATCGCTCCCACTTTGCCGGCCATGGTGTCGGCCAATTATCAAGCCCTGGGAGCAAAAATTAGGGAGGAACTGGGGCGATGGAATCGCAGGACACTCTCTTGGTTAGGCAGGATAGCTGCTGTCAAAATGACGATTTTGCCACAAGTACTTTATCTTTTCCGGGCCTTGCCGCTCCAGCCGCCAGTTGGGTGGATACAGCAACTACAAGCTGATGTTTCACGCTTTGTTTGGCAGGGTAAGAAGCCTAGAATGCGTAGAACCCTCTCGCTGCTGGCCCCCGAAGCGGGCGGCTTGGGGATACCTGATTTCCGCAAATACTTCCAGGCTGCGCAGCTCCGTTATCTAGTGGAATGGAGTAGATGGGAGTCCGATAAACATTGGCTCTTCCAAGACCAAGCGGTGGCGGGGCGACCTTTGCAGGAGATTCATTTCCTGCGTCGTCCCCATAGGCCCAAAAACCTCTACTCCTCCTTTATTACGAGGGTCCCCCTACGGGTATGGGACGCTACTAACCTTCCACACGGCCTCACCACGTTCCCGTCCCCGCTTACACCGCTAGTGGACAACCCAGATTTCACACCGGGATTGGAGAAAGGGGCGTTCACGCATTGGAGGCTGGCGGGGTGTAGTGCCCTGTGCCATTTATATAGCCCTGAAGGGGTAGTTCCCTTCTCCCAACTCTGTCAGGAATTTTTGCTACCGGAGAGCGACCGACACCGCTACATGCAGGCTCGCCACTGGGCCCTCCAGCCGCAAGTGAGGGAGTCAGCCGATAGGCTTCTTCTTCCCTACGAAAAGTGGCTCTTATCGCGCACCTCGGATGCCAAATTGATCACAGATCTCTACAAGCTTCTGCAACCGCCTGCAACACATAGTTATCACCCCGGGAGGGAGCGCTGGGAGAGGGAGTTGGGGAGGACACTGAGCCCTAAGGAATAGGAGCACATCTCTTACAGGGCAAGGCACTCGGCATACCACATGGGGCTCACTGATACTCTGACCAAGGTCTCCACCTACTGGTATTACACGCCTGAACGAGTCCACGAATTTGATCATAGCAAGGAGGACACATGTTGGCGGGGGTGCAGGCACCGAGGGACACTCACGCAAATTCTATGGGACTGCCCGTTGCTGGAGCCTTACTGGAAGGAAGTGTTGGACGCTATTGATACACACTTCAACATTGAATTACCACGCTTTCCTGCTTACACTTTGCTAGTGCTGCCTAACGTATTGATGTACCCCCTTAGATCCCGTAGGGGCAGACAGATAGCGATAGCTCTGGGCTCTGCAGTCCAAAACATCCTAATACAATGGCACACTGCTACGATTCCCTCCACCACCGGTTGGCTTCATAGGCTGTGGCATGTGTTGGGGATGGAGAGAATGTCCCTCACGGTGGCAGGGGATGTGGAACAGTTCAGGGAGCTCTGGCAGCCATTTCACTCCCTATTGCTTACGGAATTTAGAGAACTCACTTGCCCTAGGTACCTCCGCCTTCTGCGGCTTCCAGGCCCGGTGGAGCCTGCCCAGTGATTTGTTACTGATCTTTTTCTCCAAATGAGGCATAGCTGCTGTTTTTTTCCTTCTGGTTAGGGACTGTGCACTGGACGGGGGGTGGGGTGGGGGGGAAGGGGGTTTGGGGGAAGGGAGTTTGGTAGTTGGGGTTTGGGGAGGGGTTGTGCAAGGAAAGTCATTTCATGCTGTGATGAAACATGATGTATAATTCTGTGGGGGCGTAACCCGTCAAGATGCCTTGGCTGAGAGTGCACCTGAGCTTTGTGGTTGCCCCCGGCTTGTCGTATTGCTGCTTACTGATATGTCTTGTCCCAACATGTTATGTTGAATAAAATACTTTAAACCTAAAAACAGGTAGAGCTTTGGTCTTGGAACTTGGGGGCATATTACCAACGATTAGCGATATTTATCGCTAACGAGGCTTAGCAACGAATTTTTTAACGCTAAGCATCGCCGGAAAATATTGCAGAGATAACTTGCTATTAGCAAGGTTTATCTCAGAAGTGATAAAAATCCTGGCGCTAACTGCCAGATGAGAGATTATCGCTGGAAAACCAACGATAATCTCTCTAAGTTTGGAGTTAGCTTGATGATAGGGGCTCACAAACGTAACCATGATATCCACCTTACATAGGATATCATGGCTAAGTCAGGAAAATACCAGGTGTAAAAAAAGCAGGGCTAACCGCGGTTAGCCCTGCTTTTTTTTATCATTAACAGGGTTAGCGAAATCCTTGATAATAGGAGATATGTCGCTTAACAACATTTCTCCTATTATTTTTCTCTAGAACGCCCCCCTTTGCATCTCATTAGATATGCAAGGGGAAGCGTAGAGAAAAAGGGTGCTAACATGCGAATTTGCATGTTAGCACCCTGTTGCTGATAGGGAGATAATTTTATCTCCGATTTCTTGGCTTTTAAAGCCAAAAAAGCGGAGATAATCCCTTGATAATATGCCCCTCGGTTTTCTTTTGGACAGGTCTGCTATCCACAGGAGAGGAGGAGTGTTTTTAGAAAGCAAAGAGTCCTCCCAGGCTGCTGGAGGTCGCTGTTCTGCAGGCAAGTCGCTTTTCTTTAGCAGGGTCTTTGAGGGCTGAAGACAGGTATGTAGGACTGGGGTAAAGTCTGTTGATGTCTTCAGTCTTCGCTGCTGCATGTCTCTTCTTTGTATTCTTCTTCGTTGGTCGTCAGTAATCTGAGGATTAAGGATCAGGGGTGTCCCTAAATATACAATATTATCAAAGGAGAGGATCACTTCAGCTCAGTACACCTTTGGTGTAGTCCTGGCTGAGAGGAGACACACCTCTCCTGCCCACTAATTTTCCTGCCAACCTTGCCGGCAAAAGTGGGGCGGGCATCTCCACTAGCTGGAGAGGCCCTGGTCAGCATAACAAAGGATGGAAAACTTTTGAGGGTCACCGCCTTTCAATGCTGTTCCTGCTTGGGGGAAGGTGTGAAGCAGATTCACAGTAACTATAGCTGATGGACGTGTCTCCAGCTCTCCTCTTGCTACGACATTTTTGACCGCACCTACATCTGATGAGTCTGCCATTAATTATGACCACCATACACTAGTCAGATTCTGTCTTACAAGACACACCTCACTTATTTTGAAAGATATTATCCCATATAGGCTGTCTACACTTCTGTTTTCAGTCCTGAGGAAGACCCGCTCAGACACTTGTTGATTTTCGCATACTCCTGGGTGGAAACGTCAGCACTTTTTGTTTTTTCATGTCCTTTGTCTCCTCATCCCGATACCAAGAAAAATTAACTTCTCAGAGTGTGGTTAGAACAAATGATAGAACTTTAGAAGTACAGACCAGCATTGATTCATATTATGTACACATTGTTTGTCTTTTATATTAATTTGTAGCACCACCTTTCATTTTGTCACTCGACTCACAAAAGTCACATTCTTTATGTTGTTTGTTTCCAAATTTGTGATGTGACAGTCATATACTAAAGTAGTAAATATTTTATATAAATAACTGAATCGTTATCTCCATTGGGATGTACGTTGTTACAACGCATGTTGTAACAAAGCATGCCTTTACCACGCAAGTCTTACAACGCAAGTCGTTACAACGACTTGCGTTGTAGGGCGTGGATTTAGGAATCTTATTATTTTATATTCCAACACCAGTCCCCGTAACAGTAGGGAAGGTGTTGGAATATAAAATTGCAAGATTCCTTATCCCACAGCGCCATCCAGCGCAAGTCATAGTAACGACTTGCGTTGTAATAGCTGCGGGGTAAAGGCACTGTAGTGTAAAAACCGCGTCGTAAACGATGTTCCCCTCTCCATTGTGTTTTGTTTGCTATTTAATCTACATTTAAAAGATTTTGTGTTGTACCATTTACTGAATGTAGTTTGCAAAGCAATTGGTTTACCCAACAGAACCCCATTGTAGATTGTATTACCAGTACCTAAGTTCTGAAGGCAACAGGGTACACCCCATTCTCTTTAATGGTGCACCTCTACCCAGAGCAGGTTTTGTTTCTGACCCACAAAAGTAAAAGGCTCCCACCTCAGGGGGTCAGAAACATGTCTTGGGGTGGCAGGCTGGTGCAGACCAATCAGGCACCACTAGTGGGTTGGTATGTTTTGAAAGGCCACCTCTGAGGTGACCTCGGAGTGCATTTATTAATGAATCCAACACTGACATCAGTGTGGGCTCATTAATCTGAGATGTTTGGTACATAACATCTGAGGATTCAGTAAAGCCATCATGGAGCTGTGGAACTCGTAGTGAGAAGCTCCCAAACTATGTAATTTGTATGTCTTCACTTTATAGAGGTATACTTGCTCATGCGATTATGCCATTACATGAGGTATAGGGCCCCCAGCCTTAGGGCTGTAAGGGTTGCTTTAAGTTTGACTTTACTATATCTCTTGCATTGCTGGTAGGCCTGGCACACAGGGAGGTATGCCAGCTTGACTCTTCACTTTTATCTGCACCAAAACACGCAGGATGCAGGGGCAATGTGCATTTATTTGGTGGGGGGGTCTCTTGGGGTGGCATAATACATGCTGCTGCCCTTAAAGACCCTACCTGGTCACAAGACCCTTGGCACCACTGGTACCTTTTACTAGGGACTTATATGTGAGCCAGAGGTGTGCCTCACAATAGTATAGTAGTATAGTATTGGGAAAGAACACTGGCACTGGGAACCTGGTTAGCAGGGACCCAGTATTCTACAGTCAAAATTGCATCTCAAGCCAGTCAAAAAGTGTGTGTGGGGGGGAGTATTGCAACAGAAGCCCATTTTCCAACAGCCACTTCATGAATGGCTCTATGACTAGGGCAACTAAAGGTGAAGGGAGAAGCACTGTTGTGTCCCTGTCTCTACAGGGAGCTCTGATGAAATGATTATGTTTTTGCTATTTAGTTTGTGCATTGTTCTTATTTTGAGTTAGCATTCGCGACACCATTTTATGTTTAGATGCCATTTTGAATCATGTTGTCAACTGCGTATTCCCTCCTCTAGAAGCAGGCTGTGGAATGTTCCATTTCTCCAAGGTTAGTCCTTGCTCTGCTAATGAATACACTGTTCTTATTAATGCATACCTTTCCCATAGATAGAGGCTTTCTCCCACTAGTCTAGCGGTAGGCACGGAGAGAACGACCTTGGCATAGAGATAATGTGTGCCCGGCCTCAGAGTCAAAATTCATCCTACTGTACTTCTTTGTTTTAGCTGCACTTGCTAGTAAAATTCCACCATGGGCGGGACTTCCTTGGTTCAGAAATGTACATAATGTATCTCTGTGTTTGCTAAAGCCTGTCCTTCTGCAGCAATCCTAGGAGGATTATCAGGCTGGACTCCGCTCAAGTGTACCTAAATAAATATACTTGGATTGTAATCTCTACTGTCTGACCGACTCTTCATTTGTATGGAAGGCTGAGGTGGTCGTGAGTGACCCGGGTCACTTCCTTCAACTCCTTGGACAGCTGTGTATGTATTCGGACCCTGGCTTTTAGCTCAGTATAAAGAAGTTGACCCGAAGGTATCAGAGTGAATGCATGAGCATCAGTTGCATTACCAGCTGCATAAAACAGCAAACAAAATAAAAAACCTCTCCCTGATAGCTCCAGTGTGCCATGTGTAGTACAACTGGTGCTCATGCAAAGCACTCCCATACCTTCAGGTCGAGTTCAGGGTGTATAAAAATGCAAACAAAATAAGAGCCCCTCTGTGTTGGCTCTCGTGTGCCGTGTCCATGTATAATGCAACTGGCACTCATTGGAAACGCTCTGATAACTTTGGGTCAAGTTCGCACTGTATAACACATGAAAATAAAAAATAAAAACAGGGAGAGGGTGCTAAACAAAGGCAAAGGAGAGTGTGTGAAGAAAGGGGACAAGATTGGAAAGTAAGTACAGGATGCATATCTCGAAGTAAAAACACAGCAGAGAATGGGAGGAGGACGGGAGTGCAGATGGTGTGCTCGTTCCGTAAATAATAAAATAAGTACCTGCAGAGTAAAGTAGTCTGTAGACAGACACTCTCCAGTAGACAGTGGCCAGTGTTGAAGGTGCAATCGGTCCACGCTACAGTGGCAGTATAGATGGCAAAAGCAGAGCAGGAAGTGAAAGCAGATGAAGTGCTGGCCAATAAGAAGAAAGTAAAATAGAACGATGTTTGAATCAACCTATGGTAAGTTCAGGTAAGTAAGGGGTGGAATCTAAGCCGCTTTTCTGATTTCTTTTTTTGTAAATACAAAAGATGCTGAACATTGTAAAACATTCACCCCCAGTCACAGATCTGAGGTAAATCCATTGTTTTTTTATTTACCATGCCACCCTAGTTTGGACCCAGCCATATGCAAGGACTAGAAGAAGTGCAGTCTATGCGGAGCAATTTTAAATTTGAGCATTAGCTACTCTGTAGTTTTAAAATTGACTGGCAGTGTGTTTTGCATTAATTGGAGGGGGACGGGAAACTGCAGGACACAGAGCCAAATTTTGGGGGCATTTTTAAAAGTGATTTGGAACTCTTATCTTACCTGCCCTTCGCCGAATCCCAGTCACATCTCCCCAGTCTACCGCAGCTTGAAGTGCTGTTTGTGTGGAGGAAGCATAGAGTGGCGGGTGCGGTCAGGTCAACTTTCGGTGGGACAGGCCACGCCGCCATTGTTGTTGACGCTCTAGTTGATGCCGTGGCTGCCATAAAAGCATCCGATGGAGGCAACGCGCAGTGGACGCGCGCAGCAGGCGCGCCGGTGGTGCACCAAAGGCAAGCCCGTCTGCGCCCGGCCGCGACCGGCCGGGACTAGGGGGCTAGACCCCCTGCTCGGGCACTGAGCTATGCACCTGAGATTCTACGGGCGCTTAAACCAGACTGCTGCGTGCTGGAGGAGAGGGTCAGCGCAAAACTGCAAGCGGAATCCCTGTTGGCGACCAGTCACTTGGAGCGAGGAGGGAAGAGGACCCAGAGAGTCCTGGGGCAGCCCTGATCCCTCATAAGAAACGGGTTGAATATTGCAGTCCTTAACACGCGCTCCTTACAGAAACACCACCTCGAAGTGTTCTCCCTTTTACAAGAAGGCAACATTGATGTCTTGGCGCTTACGGAGACGTGGCTGGGAGACACATCTACCCCTGACATGGTGGCAGCTCTGCCTGCCGACTATGACGCGGTCTGGCATAATAGATCAGGAGACTGCAGGAGGGGAGTTGCGGTGCTGTTCAAAAAGAGTCTCACAGTATCTAAAATACTGGCGGATAACTGTGATAGAGCGGACATCTTGGCAATAAAAATCTTTTTGGAATCATCTTGTTTTATACTGTTAGAAGCATACCGCCCCACTAGATCCACCCCTGACTTTAACAAGAGCTTTCTGGAACTCTTGTCCGATCTATGTTCCAGATATAAACATCGCCTAGTGGTAGGGTACTTTAACTATCACTGGGACAGGCCACATAGAGAACCCTTGGAAGCTCTATTTGAGTCAACCATGAGCTCTATGGAAATGGTGCAACTGGTAAATACACCTACCCATATTAAAGGGTATACGCTAGATCTAATCTGGCCCTCCAAACCACTGGCACAGATAACTGACATCAGTCCTTGTGCCAGGTCGGACCACTCGCTGGTGAGATGTTGGGTCCCCATTAGTTAGCCCACTCTTGCGGCCACCACCACTGTGGAGGAAAGTCAGGCTATGGAAGAACGTCGAGGCAGATGCCCTAATTGCCTCACTCCATTCTAGCCACGTCCCTGTGCAAAATGAGGATAACCTGGACCACAAATGTGCAGCCCTGTTTTCCCTATTACGTCAGGCCTTTGATTTCCTGGCGCCCGAACGGAAAGAAAGGGTTAGAGATAAAGGGAAAGGTGCCCCATGGTACGATGAGTCCTTAAGGGAAAAAAAGCAGTTCCTTCGCCAAGCTGAGAGGAGGTGGAGACTTAGGTATGACCCACTGGATCTAATAACCTATAAAACTCTCCTTGGCACATATAAATCAGCTATCCTAGGGAAGAAAGCAGCATTCTATGAAGCTAGGATTAGTCTGGCAGGAAATAAACAAGAGGAGATCTTCACAATACTGAAGGAATTGAGCCAAAAAGGGGACAAAAACGCAGTGGGAGATGTGCCGAACTGTGATAACTTCCAGGAGTTCTTCCTTCAAAAAGTTAGGGATATTGTTTCAGAAATCACCACAAATCCCATAGATCCCAGTGCCCTGGATCAGCATGCCCCCCCCCCCCTTGCCTGAGTAGCCAGTTGACTAGCCTCCCAAAACTTGACCAGGCCACTTTAATTTCATTGGCCAATCAGACCAAGTCAGGTTCGCATATGGACCCCTGCCCGCCGAGCCTCTTTCAAATGGCCCTGCCAGGAGTGGGAAAACAGGCCCTAGAACTACTCAACGAACCCTTAGAGCTAGGCTACTTACTCACCCCCCTTTTGAAAAAGCTAGGGGCTGGTGCCTCAGCCTTAAAAAACTATAGGCCCATCTCACAGATCCCTTTTCTTGCTAAAATATTAGAACAACACGTCCTGAAATGCCTTGCAAAATATCTAGATGACCATCATCTGCTCCATCCCCGACAAGCCGGTTTCAGGACACATCATAGCACTGAGCTGGAGATGGTGTCAGTGCTCGACGAGCTTAGAGTCCAAGCCCATAAGAAACATCCGAGTGCTATGATTTTATTAGATCTGTCAGCAGCATTCGACACCGTCAGCTACGACATCTTGCTGAGCCGTCTGTTGAATCTGGGTATAAAGGGGCAAGCACTTCAGTGGTTAAGATCTTTCCTGACCAACCGCACCCAAAGAGTTCAAATGGGTGACCAGATGTTGACCTCGGGCTCCCTGGCCTGTGGAGTCCCACAGGGCTCTGCCTTGTCTCCCCTCCTATTTAACATCTATTTGCAGCCCTTGGCAGAGGCACTTACAGGCAGGGAGTGACAGGTCTTTAATTACGCTGACGACACCCAGCTCTTGGTCCGTCTTGAACATACCAGCCAGGTACAAGAATCGGTGAGAAACCTTCTCAGGTTTACGGTTATTTGGATGGCAGCTAACTCGTTAAAAATTAATCCAGAAAAAAATGAGGTGCTCATTGTGCCAGTCCAAAATAGCCCTTGGTGTGAACTGTTCTGGCCCTCAGAATTAGGGGTGGCACTGACCCCAGCACCAGAGGTAAAGAGCTTGGGCTTGAAGATAGATTCCGACCTATCAATGTCTAGCCAGGTATCAGCAGTGGTGGGCAACTGCATGGGCCTACTTAGGCAACTGCGGAAACTTGTTCCATTCCTCTCCACTTCAGCCCTACAAACAATTGTAACAGCTACTGTTATCTCCCGGCTAGACTACGGGAATGCCCTTTACTTAGGCATCTCTCAGAGGCTTTTGAGGCGGCTGCAGGTGGTGCAAAATGACGCAGCTAGATTCATCTTCAGCCTTCCTAGGCGTACGAGGGCCACTCCCTTACTGCATAAATTGCACTGGCTGCCTATCGAACAGCGGGTGCACTTTAAGAGCTTGTGCATAGCCCATAAAGCCCTCTATGGAGATGCACCAAAATATATAAAGGACGGAGTCCAAAAGTGCGTGCCAGGACGGGCTCTGCGCTCTACAGAGGCATGTAAACTAGCCTCCCTAAGATACAATCTCAAGACCAAAGGAGGCAGAGCGTTCTCGGTCTTCCTGCTTCGGATCTGGAACGACCTACCTGAGGCCTTGCGTAGGGAATACGCCCTGCTCCCTTTAGAAAGTTGTTAAAAACCCATCTGTTCAGACAAACACTGACATCTGTTTAATTCTCCGTCCAGCAGTCATGCAGGGCCCTGTTCCTTCTTTGAGCGCTTAGAGACCAGCGGTAATTTGTGATATACAAAATTAAAATAACATAACATAACATAACAAATTAGTCTTGACACTGCTCCCCAGGGGAAGAGTCCAGCTCAAACTGCCAGGCTAGGTCCTTCCTGGACCTGAAAACAAGCATCCTGGGACCGGTTCGGGATATCACTCCTTATCAGCCAGGCTAGCTTGAATGCACTAGCACAATGAGCACGGAATCCACCTCTGGGCATAACCTTCCCACTTAGGGTAAAATATAGCAAAACAAAAAGATGATGGACGGAATGCTGCACATTGTCAAACATTCACTCCCAGTCACAGACTCTGAGTTAAACATATTGTTTTTTTGCTCACCATGCCACCCCATTTTGGACCCAGCCATTTGCACATCAGTGTTAACCCTACTCCCTTTGGGAACAGTCCAGCCCAAGCTGCAAGGCCAGGTCCTTCCTGTACTGGAAAACATGCATCCTAGGACCGATTTCGGGGATCACCCCTCGTCAGACAGACTGGGTCCCAGGATGCTTGTTTCTGGTACAGGAATGACCTGGCCTGACAGTTTGGTATGGACTGTTCCAATGGAGAGCAGGATCAAGACTGGTTTGCTTATTGCGGGGTCCAAACTGGAATAGCATGGTGAGCAAACAAACGATGGATTTCAGCCCTGATCTCTATATTGGGGATGAATGTTTGACGGTGTTCAGCATTCCGTCCATTAATTGTTCTTTTTGCATTTGTCGCCCAAAGTAGAACGGGATATGAGACCCGTGCTCGCCATGCCACTGGAGTCAAGCTAACTTGACGGATGAGGGTTGAAATCCCGAAACTGGTCCCAGGATGTTTATTTCCTGTCCAGGAAAGGCACATATATCTGTACTGGGGGTGAATGTTTGACATTGCTCAACATTCTGTCCATCAAATATTCTTTTCGCATTTGTCACCCTGAGTGGGATGGGGATGTCCAGACTTGGGTCAGATGCTCAAGTTGGTCCCAGGATGCTTGTTTCTAATCCAGGGAGGACCTGGGATGACTTTTCGGGCTGGCTTGTTCCCATGGGAAACAGGGTCAAGACTGATTTGCGTATGGCAGGGTCCAAACTGGAATGTCATGGTGAACAAAAAAGAGATGGCTTAAGGCCCATAACTCCCTATTGGGCGTTCCGCCAGGGTCGGCCCTAGGCATGTGCAAACTGTGCACCTGCACAGGGCCGCCAAACCCCAGGGGCCGCCACGACGAGGATCGGATCGGAAGCCGAAGGATCACTGGCGGCCCCCTGGCAGGATTTGGCGGCCTCCGGGCAATGGCAGCGTGAACGTTGTTGTCTTTACCTTCATCATCTTCAACAAGACACTTAATTGACTGCTCATCAGATCGAAAGGCCTTTAACATACGAGTTCTCAGACAATTTCAATTTGTTTAGAAATTGTGGCTTATCTCTTATTGTCTGTTGGTAGACAGGATGTCCTAACGAATTCCGAATCTTTAGACAACTTCAAAACAAATATGAATAGTGACATAGACACATTTCCTCTCAGTGCTTTGTATGTAAAAGGCTTTGCAGATGGTTTCTAATGCGAACAGTACCATGTCAAACAATATGCATCTTACAAAGTCTTGGTTGAGAGTATATTGCCTTTGGCTCTACAGACGTAGGCCCTGAATACAAGAGATCCTGATAATACTGGCCCCTGTTTGCACAGTGCTCGCAGTTATGAGTTGGTTGGAATTTAGCAGACCTGGTAATTACAAGGTGCGATAAAGTCCACACCGCTACGGTTTTCCCCAAGTATATATTGGTAGGTCAAACCACCCCAAAAATATGCTGTGAAATGTCTGGTAAATACTGAGACGTGCAGAAAGTACCAAAATCCACCAGCTATTTATTTTTTTGAAGGACTAAACTTGTAATAGATAACAAACTATCACACATGAACAGTTCCAATCGTAGGATATCAGATTTTAACAGGAGCGATAATAATCTAAACACCTTTGGGGCACTCGTAATCATGACCTTAGCTTGCCAGGAAACACAATTAATCCATACTCAGGAGTTGTCAGCTCCACCCTAACAAAGTGAGGGACAGGAGACTGCAGGGAAGAGCAGCCCGCTCATCATTTATCAATAACTGCTAACATTTTAGTGACTCAGGTGTGAACTGATTTAAATTAGGACATTTTATAAATGTGTACTTTTCGATATGACTCGGTTTGCTTTGTGAATATAGGAAAGCAGTACAGTTTGGTTGGTACCTATGTAAGTCATTATCACTTCAAGCTGTGGATGTGTATGCAAAATTGACCTCCAAAAGATACAAGGCAACATTTCAGCAATCTGTGGAGCAGTGCTCTCCAAAAGGGAAACAACCTTTACAACGCAACTTTTACAACGCACTACCATTACAACAAAACTTTTACAGTGCAACATCCATTACATCACATGCCATTGCAACGCAACCATTACAACGCATGACACTACAATGCATACCACTACAACGCATGTCATTACAACGAATACCATTACAACGCATAACATTGCAACGCATAGTACCCTTACACTATCCAACACTTACCCTACTCTTGCACCCCCTGGAGTTAGAATAGTAATTTTGACCCCTACACTATCCAACACTTACCCTACTGTTGCACCCCCCTGGAGTTAGAATAGTAATTTTTACCCCTACACTATCCAACACTTACCCTACTGTTGCACCCCCTGGAGTTAGAATAGTAATTTTTACCCCTACACTATTCAATACTTACCATACATGCAATGTAATGTTATGCGTTGTAATGGTATGCGTTGTAAAGGTAGTATGCGTTGTAATGGAATGCGTTGTAAAGGTAGTTTTTAAAAATTCGTTGTAATGGCATGTGTTGTAATGGAATGTGTTGTAATGGATGTTGCGTTGTAAAAAAATGCGTTGTAAAGGTGTGCGTTGTAAAAGTATGCGTTGTAACGTCATACATCCCTCTAAAAGGTGCATGCTGCATCTCATCTGGGGGAAACTGAATGCTTCAAAGTCAAATGGGTCCTGTATAGAGGCATCTTTATCAAGTTAAAGAGTTGGGACCACACTGCTTGAAATCAGATCTGTTGTAAGATACCTTTAGATATTAGAATGATGCATGGTAAAGAAATATCAATATGCCAAGAGTAGCAGGAGGAACACCATACACCTAGTGGCCCAGTCACCGGTGGTGATGTCCTTGATACCACTCTGTAAGCAGTCATCGCGCTGGGTGGCTACCCATACTTCCTCCAGCGACATTGGGAGAGGTTTTAAGCAATCTACAATCATCCGCAAGTATTCTCCATGTCTGTGGCTTTAGCAGCCTTGGGAACAGTGGCGGGCCGAACATGCCTGGACAGGAAGTCAGCAGGGTTCGGCGTGCCAGGTCAGTATTCCACAGTGAACTGAAACTCTTGCACCTGTAGGATCCCTTTTTTCAATCCTCTGGAGAGACCTTGACGAGGACCATTGGAAGAATGGGAACAGTGGCTTATGGTCTGTGATGACGGAGAAGGGGTGGCCATACAGGTAGATGTAGAAGTCGCTGCAGCCCCATAAGATAGCAATCGCTTTGCGCTCTATTTGGGAATAGCACTGCTGCATGGGTGTGATTGTGCAGCTGGTGTATGCTACCGGAGCCCATTTTCACATTCTTGCCATTGCCTCAACACTGCCCCTAGGCCAGTAGGACTAGCATCTACCACTAGATATGATTCTCTCTGGGGGTTGAAGTACACCGGCATGGTATAGGCGGCCAGGGCGGCCTTGGTGTGTCGGAATACTTCTTCCTGCTTTGGTCCCCACCAGGGCCGGCCCTAGGCATTTGCAAACTGTGCACCTGCACAGGGCCGCCAAACCCCAGGGGCCGCCACGACGAGGATCGGATCGGCAGCCGAAGGATCACTGGCGGCCCCCTGGCAGGATTTGTCAGCCTCCGGGCAATGGCAGCGTGAGCGTTGTTGTCTTCAATTCATAGGTGACGGCATCATCCCCGACCTGTGAGTGAATTGTTCACTTGGGAGCAGGGGCGTAACAAAGGCCCACGTAGTGCGGGGGGGGCCCTGTGCTCCAGGGGGCCCCTCAGCCTCTTCATGAATGAAATACCCGGCTGGCGGCCTCTTAATAAAATGGTGCGCCATGCGTGCTGCACTCACGCCTCGGGGGCCTCCCGCTCCAGGGGCCCCATAACACAGACTCTCTTCATGAATTAAATGGCCGGCTGACAGCCTCCAAATAAAATGACATGGTGCGCATGCACACCTCCGGGGGCCCCACGCTCCAGGGGCCCCCTCACAGACTCTGCAGCCTTTCATTAATTAAATGGCCGGTGGCCGGGCCGACTGGCAGCCTCTTAATAAAATGGTCAAGGTGCGCACGCAACGCCTGTGCCCCGGCCGGGCCTCCGGTGATGTCGATGATGAGATGTGCAAATAGTGAACGGGGTAATGATGTGATTAATTTGCACTGTCACTCAAACACACACACTAAATGGTGTTGGTGTGCGACCCCGGCCAGGACCGAGCCTCTGCCTGACCGAGGATCTTTATTAATTTATTAAATTGTGGCGGGTGCGTGTGGGCGGCGCGCTGGTGTCATCGCGAGTGGGCCGGCAGGGGCTGATGACCAACCTTTTGGGAACCATTGGGAAGCGGCACGCCCGCAATTAAAAGTCTGTTTGATGGTAAGACTTGTGAGCCTGAGGGCGAGGCATCGTGACCTCGCCACGCTATGTCTAATGCCCCGGCCAGACACTGATAAGGACCGTCACCGGCCCCGGGCCATAATTTAAATTATTACTAGCCATGGGCCCTGCTGCAGTGCCTGGCTAGCTTGCCTTTGCCCTGCCTTTTGTGCTGCCAGTTCGCCCCTGCCTCTGAGTCTGAAGCTGCAGGCCTGTACTCAAGTCAGTCAGGTGAGTCTGCCCGAGGCATGCGAGGGGGGGCCCGCGCTCCAGGGGCCCACTCACTCAGCAAGCCTTTTCTGACTTCTGCTGCTTATGAATGAAATGGTGCGCACCACGCCCGCCACCAGTGACACGACCTCTTATAATAAATGAAATCGTGCGCACGCACGCTGGGCCCCAGCCGGGCCTTAGAGGCACTTCATGAATTAAATGGTGCCTGTTTCGGATATTTGTATGATTCCAAGTGTATAACTTAGACATGACTCTGATACATGGAAGTCATTTAACAATTATTTCTTACGCTGTGCACCAGTTAATTTAGAGTTTCTCGTTCCTCAAATGAGTGTAATCTCTCACATTTTTATGTTTTTCCTTATCTTCATAGCTTGATTTTGCGCGCAAGACAATGTCACTCATGTTCATTAAAATGTCACTCATAATTACTCTGAAATTATGAAAATGTCACACATGGCAATCTGAAACCTTGGCAGCTATGCTCTTCCTATAGTTTAGAGGTGTGCAAACTTAATTGATCACTGATATATTCAACAATTAAAGAGAGCCTTATGGAAACATGGTGGCAGCTTGACTGACACATATTGGAATGGTGTATCTACTCTGATTAGTTTGGAATTACAGGCAAGACCCTTAAGGAAATACAGCGGCCCAAAGTACATTGTTGGTCCTTTTTTAGAATTTCTCTATCTGTAATGTTGAATGGATGATTTATTGAAGGTCCCAAGATTTAAGTTTGAGGGAACTTTAGATGGAAGACATGTCCAGATGAGACCCGAAAAATTGTCACGGGTCGAAAAGTCGACATCCCATCCCTACATTGCTTTCAAGAATTACAGGGTTCCCTAGAAGATACTGTATATGTGCAGATAGGATCTCTACTTTTGTTTATTTCCCAAAAATGTTTATGCAACCCTAGGTTCTGTTCAGAGTCTTGTTCCATGTTTTATAAATATTTGTTCACTGTGAGCACTGCGTCATCTTCAGTAATTTTGAGACATAAGAAATTTATATTGTTTCTATACCACAATTGTAAGACTTAAAAACGTTTTTTGTAGTAAATCAAACAATCATCTAACGACTTTTCTGGACGTATTATTATAACACCTTCCTGGGCTCCGCCCTGTCCGGACCCCCTCTTCCTGGGCCCCCACCTACGCTCCCTGCACAGGGCCACCATGAGCCTAGAGCCGGCCCTGGTTCCGCCATGAATTGTTCTTATTCCAGAATAGCAAAACGTAAACAAATAGGCTGTGTTTTTTTCTGGAAAAGTGGCAACTTAACCATCACATGGGGATATAAGACGACAGTGGTGTGTAGCCTGCCGCCCATCAAGGAAAGGCGCAAAAAAAACGCATTTTCGAAATTCGGCCGCTTTTCTTATAATTTGGTGCCACCTGGCGGCCACTTACATTTTCAGCCTGATTACAGGACTTTCATATAGCTTTTGTGAACCGCCTTGAAGGCTCGACTACTTCTCGGTCTCAACCATGACTGCGACTCCACTAGTTTAGCTGATGACTGCTGACTGTAAAAACGGAAAACAGGAACAGCAGAATAAGAATAAGAACTATGCAAAGCACAATATTCCGTAAAATCGTCGTGTAGCTACGGCGATACCCATGTGTGATTGCTAATTTTGGGACTCTAATACAACGTTATGTGGGTTGGAAGTGTATGGTTTGCTGTAGAAAAAGAGATACCAGAGCTGCCAGGTTTTCAAACGGCTTCCGTATGATACTTTTAGTTTTGCAATGAGATTATGCACATTTCCAGGTCCCATTAGTTATATACTATGAGTGACTTTTTATTGAGAGCTGAGCGAAGAGCTTCATTCAGTGTGTGTGATATTGTTAATTTTAAAAAAAATGCAGTTTTAAAATACTGCACACTTCTAAAATGATTTAGTTTGTTCTGCTTCCTCGCTTTTGATACATTGCCATCTCGATTCCTCTCCTGCTCCAAGCACTCTCTTGGGCGATCTCTCCCCTCCACCAATGCGAGTCAAAGCCTCTCTTCCAACATCACTATCTGCGACTGGCATGTGCTCCTGTTGACTGCCATTGTCCTAACACACTTCACAGTGTATTTGTCTTATTGTTTGATATTCTCTATCCTAGAGCAGTGTAATGAGCGGACAGCGGTGTCCAGCGCGTTACACTGCTAAACAGATGTTCAGGAGCACAACTTTAAGACTGAAATAATCAGTCTCCAGCCGAAACCATTTCCTAATTGTATGATTGCAATTTTCACACAAAAATACAGTCACTCAGATTGGCTTTTCACTTTATTACTATTAGGGCAGGACACTGATAGTCTCATTTATGGCCTTTTGGTTTAGGGGTTGCTGTTAAACCTGGCATCCTTTTTGTGTTGTTTCCCATCTCTTTATGCCTCTACCTCCTGTATTTTTGACTGTGTGCTGGACTTAGTTTTTGCTGGTTTATGTACTCTGCGCCCTTTACCTCTGCTTATCAGTGATAAAGTGCAAGTTCTACCTGTGTAAACTGTAATTATGATTGGTTATCCATGATTGGCATATTTGATTTACTGGTAAGTCCCTAGTAAAGTGCACCAGGTGTGCCCAGGGCCTGTAAATAAAATGCTACTAGTGGGCCTGCATCATTGATTGTGCCACCCACATGAGTAGCCCTGTAAACCTAACTCAGACCTGTCACTGGAATGTCTGCAAGGGTAGCTTTAAGCTGCCTTGTCGATCTGGCAGGTGCACCGACTTGTCAGGCCCTGACCTTCCCTTTGACTACATGTAAGGCACCCCTAAGGTAAGCCCAAGGTGCCCCCATGGGCAGGACGCAGTGTATGTGAAAGGTAGGAAATGTCCTGGTGTGCTTTACATTTCCTGATAGTGAAATACTGCCAATTTCGTTTTTCCCTATTGTAAGGACTAGCTCTCCCATGGGCTATCATTGGAGCTGCCTTGTAACCTTTTACAAGTGTAACTTTCATTTGGGAACATCTAGAAATGTGAAGTTTGGACTCCCTGAGTTCAGGTTTTAAAAATATGGGGCTGCATTTACAAGCACACTGCGCCGCCAATGCGTATTTTTTTTGACGCACCGGCGGCACAGTGTGCCTGGCCATATTAAGATATTTACAACAAGGGGTGGTGAGGGACAGAGTCTCTGAATTAAGCAGAAAGCTCTCACCCAGTCAAGAGATCAGGGCTAGATCCAACACCGTTTTTTAGCTCACTGCACCATCCCAGTTTCAGAACCTGGCTGTATGCAAATTAGTCTGTTCCTGTCCCAGTGCATGATGGGAACAGGGAAAACCAAACTACAAAAGCCAATTCTTACACTGGGAAGGAAACAAGCTCCCGGGGACCGGTTTCTGGCATTACAGCCGTCTTCGGCCCGGTTTGCTTGAATCCTGATGGTGCAATGAGCAAGGGACTCATGTCTGAGTATACCCTTCCACGCTTAGGGTGCACAAAAATATTTACAACAAAGGGTGGTGAGGGACAGAGTCTCTGAATTAAGCAGAAAGCTCTCACCCAGTCAAGAGATCAGGGCTAGATCCAACACCGTTTTTTAGCTCACTGCACCATCCCAGTTTCAGAACCTGGCTGTATGCAAATTAGTCTGTTCCTGTCCCAGTGCATGATGGGAACAGGGCAAACCAAACTACAAAAGCCAATTCTTACACTGGGAAGGAAACAAGCTCCCGGGGACCGGTTTCTGGCATTACAGCCGTCTTCGGCCCGGTTTGCTTGAATCCTGATGGTGCAATGAGCAAGGGACTCATGTCTGAGTATACCCTTCCACGCTTAGGGTGGACAAAAATATTTACAACAAGGGGTGGTGAGGGACAGAGTCTCTGAATTAAGCAGAAAGCTCTCACCCAGTCAAGAGATCAGGGCTAGATCCAACACCGTTTTTTAGCTCACTGCACCATCCCAGTTTCAGAACCTGGCTGTATGCAAATTAGTCTGTTCCTGTCCCAGTGCATGATGGGAACAGGGCAAACCAAACTACAAAAGCCAATTCTTACACTGGGAAGGAAACAAGCTCCCGGGGACCGGTTTCTGGCATTACAGCCGTCTTCGGCCCGGTTTGCTTGAATCCTGATGGTGCAATGAGCAAGGGACTCATGTCTGAGTATACCCTTCCACGCTTAGGGTGGACAAAAATATTTACAACAAGGGGTGGTGAGGGACAGAGTCTCTGAATTAAGCAGAAAGCTCTCACCCAGTCAAGAGATCAGGGCTAGATCCAACACCGTTTTTTAGCTCACTGCACCATCCCAGTTTCAGAACCTGGCTGTATGCAAATTAGTCTGTTCCTGTCCCAGTGCATGGTGGGAACAGGGCAAACCAAACTACAAAAGCCAATTCTTACACTGGGAAGGAAACAAGCTCCCGGGGACCGGTTTCTGGCATTACAGCCGTCTTCGGCCCGGTTTGCTTGAATCCTGATGGTGCAATGAGCAAGGGACTCATGTCTGAGTATACCCTTCCACGCTTAGGGTGGACAAAAATATTTACAACAAGGGGTGGTGAGGGACAGAGTCTCTGAATTAAGCAGAAAGCTCTCACCCAGTCAAGAGATCAGGGCTAGATCCAACACCGTTTTTTAGCTCACTGCACCATCCCAGCTTCAGAACCTGGCTGTATGCAAATTAGTCTGTTCCTGTCCCAGTGCATGATGGGAACAGGGCAAACCAAACTACAAAAGCCAATTCTTACACTGGGAAGGAAACAAGCTCCCGGGGACCGGTTTCTGGCATTACAGCCGTCTTCGGCCCGGTTTGCTTGAATCCTGATGGTGCAATGAGCAAGGGACTCATGTCTGAGTATACCCTTCCACGCTTAGGGTGGACAAAAATATTTACAACAAGGGGTGGTGAGGGACAGAGTCTCTGAATTAAGCAGAAAGCTCTCACCCAGTCAAGAGATCAGGGCTAGATCCAACACCGTTTTTTAGCTCACTGCACCATCCCAGTTTCAGAACCTGGCTGTATGCAAATTAGTCTGTTCCTGTCCCAGTGCATGATGGGAACAGGGCAAACCAAACTACAAAAGCCAATTCTTATACTGGGAAGGAAACAAGCTACCGGGGACCGGTTTCTGGCATTTCAGCCGTCTTCGGCCCGGCTTGCTTGAATCCTGATGGTGCAATGAGCTAGGGACTCACATCTGAGTATACCCTTCCACGCTAATGGTAGTGGGGCTGGACATGGGAGGGCAGAACTGGTTCTACTAAGCAAGAGAGACTTTCTTTGAAGTCTGCATACTTCAAAGGCTAAAAGTAGTATAAGTTGTGGGGCTCTGACCCGAGAACATTAGAAAACGTCTGGATCAAGAGGGCGCTCTGCCAAGGAGAAGGGCTGAAGAGCTGTAAAGAGGATTACTGCACCTTTGCTGTGTGTTGCTTTTCTGGGCTGGCCTGCCGTTGCTGCTTCTGCTTAGGAGATGAAAGGGACTGGACTTTGCTGTATCCTGCTTGTGAAGTTCCTCCAAGGGCTGGTGTAAGCTTGTCACCTGTTAAGAAGTCTCAGTGACACAAAATACTTAAACTACAGCACTTGGGCTCCATTGCTGGTTGTCCTGAACTTGCCAAGTGGTGACTATCCCAACTCTGGGCCACTGGAGGTGTTTGCTGAGCTGTAACTGCAAGAAAAGCATTCCCAACACTGTCACTGATGATGCTGTCTGCACCGACGCCAAGGTCACCGCTTGCTGTAAGTGCAACTCCGACCTTGACAACGCAGCAGCCCTGGCCTCACTGACAATGTCGTATCTCACTGTACTTGATGCCACTGCTTGCACCGTGACTGTGGGTACCGTCTTGTTGCATTGACTTCGACAGCATCACAATGTTGGTCTCACCGATGACGACACCTAAGTGCCCTCGTTGATGACCCTGTCTGCACTGAGGCTGTGGTCACCGCCTCGCTGCACCGCCCTTGATGACACCACAGCCTTGGGATGCCGACGACAGCGTCATTGACTCCGATGCCAGCACTCTGCACCGATGCCATGCCGATACCTTCTCCAAAGCCACGGACACCACATCGTGAAGTGCACAATGCACCACCTGTGATGACACCGTAGCTCCGGCACTGCCGTCAGCGCTCCAGGCTTTGATCTCATGGAGTTCGAACTGCAATGCGCGTGACTCTGAGGACTCTCCGATTTCTGCACGACCTGTAGCACCGTCGACTGCAACACCTCACTGGCGCACCTCACCATAAGGTCCTCGAAGCCTCTTCAATTTCCAAGGTACAATTTGAAGGTCTTTCCCAATGCCGTAGCCGGCCATTGACTCCATCGAAGTCAGGCTGAACTGTTGGATTTGCTGGTCACGTGATAGCCCTGGTTGGCGCTATCATCTTCAAGGAACAGTATTTTTGTTTTATTCTTAAGAAATTCATATCTTTGGTTGTGTATGTAGAATTTTTGTTGTTTTGTTCTTGTTTTGATTAGATAAATATTGGCTACTTATCTAAACTGGTGTGGTGCCCATTTTGTAGTGTTTTCACTGTGTTACTGAGTGTGTGTTTTGTACAAATACTTTACACATTGTCTCTGAGATAAGCCTGACTGCTCATGCCAAGCTACCAAGTGAGCAGGGGTTATCTTAGCTGTGTAATCCCCTTACCCTGACTAGAAGGAAGGGTCCCTACTTTGACAGGGTGTATACCACTGCCAACTACAGACCCCCATTTCTAACAGCTCAGCAAGGCACCTTGCTGAGCTGCCCTACGCCAAATGAATGGCTGGAATGCACCATATTTAAGCAATATTGTGCATTCCAGTCCTTTCTGACTGCGCTGGTGCCATTTCAGCAGCCTAGAGTCAACATAGGCACCCTTGCTTGGCTGACGCTGACGCACTGGAATGGAGATGCAGATGCGGTCTTTCGGAGGCTGGTCAGAACAAACTCAGCACCCCTCCGCTTCGGGAATGCAGTCAGTGGTGCTGCCTCTTTGACATGGGAGGCCCTGGCAGTTGAACTCGCACTTTTAGTTGGCCTAACGGCTAGGGTGCTCGACCTCAGACCTGGAGGAACTGGGTTTGAGTCTCGGTAATAACGCCAAACATCCTGTGATCTGGGCAAATCACTTAATCTCCCCGTGCCTAACAAAAATCAATGTGTGTCCTCATGTAACGTAACAGGTGCTATGTAAAGAGCTATGATACCCGATTTGGGTCAAGTTTGCGCTATATAAAACTCTGCAAAAAAAAGAAAATGGGGCCATTTCTGTGTGGGTGCAGGGCAGACAGAGTTTGCTGGCCAGAGTGCGGTGTGGCAAGCCACTGCTAGAGGACGATGGCAGCAGGCAGGGCAGTGAGGGTCGCGCTGTGGGTACAGCCAAGTGGCTGTTCACTTGATCTAAGTCAGACTCTCTTTAATATTGGAGGTCAGGACAGTCTGCCTCACACTACCGGGTGTTTCTCTTGCTGCAGGGATGACCAGGGCTGCTCTGTCTGGACCCAAGACAGGCAAGAAGAGAGTCGCACACTCCACGTGGCAAGCTGCCACAGCAACATGTGCTCCAACGACAAGGGACACGTGGCCCGACATCACATTGCACTGCAAGCAAGAAGCGTGTAACTCAAAGTGACCAACCCTGCCAAACATGCCTGAACTAAAGCAGGATCAAGCACCATGATGGTGCAGCCTCGAGGAGAAAGCACAAAGCCCTCAAGTGAAGAGCAGAGGAGCATCGCGAAACCCCTGAGGAGGGGAAGGGGCCGGCAAGAGGCCCTCAAGGAGAAGAAGAACGTCCTGCCAACAAGACAGAAGGCAGGTCAGCAGCAAAGTAAAGATCATCCCAAGAATCAGACAGGACGAGAGACATCCATGTGGCGCAAACATGAGACATGTGGCAGGACGAATGAAAAAACAATTGTTGATGGACAGAATGCACAATAATGTCATACATTCACCCCTGGGGGTGAGTGCTTGCAATGTGCAACACTCCGTCCATCATCCTCTTTAGTTTTACATGTGGCAGGACGCCACATCCGAGTGAGGAACCTGGTCGGAAGAAGGAGAAGAGCGTGGCAGGATGCGACTCCGCGAAGAAGGAAAGGAGAGTGGCACAACACCACAGGCGAGCAAGAAGGAAAGGAGAAGAGCAACAGGCAGAGGACTTGTGCCAGCAATGAAAAAGGTGTTCATCAACACAAGCCAGCCACTGGGGTGTAGAGACGTCCCTGGAGCCAGCTCTGCAGGAGGACCAACCGTAAGCCGCTAGCAAGAGCAATCTGTGTTCAGGCCCCATGCTTCACAGTGCAACCGTCCACTCACCTGTCACTGGCTGCTTGGCAACGATGGTGCCACATCTAGCAAGTGCACCTACCAGAAGACAACCGTAAGTGGACAAGAAGTCCCTCCAGTCCTCCTCACTCCACCAGGTCACCCAAGGCAAGAGATCGCCTCCTGTTTGTCCAACTGAAGGGAAATTACTGTGTTCGTCATCGTTATCCAGGTGCCTCATCACCAAGGACGTCAAAGGAGCATTGCACCACCAGAGTGGATCCCAACACTCTAGACAACCTAAGTTCAATGAGGTGAGCCACCCAGGAACTTTCTGTGTGCCCCCGTCAACCTGAAGCCTGCCGAAGTTGAGCATACCCGACCATTGGAATATCCACCCTTGGGGTTACACAGGGCTTAGCCCTGGACCTGATGGGAGTTCTGCAGCGACCCCTCAGCACGGCCTACGAAATCCCGCACAGCCCATGCAGTCACATGGCAATCCAGGGGCAAGGACCTCAACGGAGTTCCAGTAAGCGGGGAGTCCGAATCGGAGAGATGCGTCGGCAGCAGCTCCATGACAGGCACCGGAAAGCATGGAGGTCACAGATGAAGACTGGTCACCCAAAGACTATAGGAGAAAGGCATAGAACCTGAGTCCTGATGGCGAGAACACCCAAACTGAGACACCACCCTCTGCGGCTACATGAGTGACTTGGCTGTGGTCCTGTTGGCAGTTCCTCAGGGACTTCTTTGTGTGGCCTACACGAAGCCCGCACCGTTCACATGGTCTCATGGCAGCCTGGCAGAAAGGCCCCCCAGGAAACTCCTGTGAGAGGGGAGTCCAGGCAGGAGATGCAAGTCTGAAGTTGCTCTGCTGTCACGACCTTGAAAAATCATCAAGTACGTCGCCTCCAAGGAAAGGCCTGGTCCACCAAGATTATCCTCAATAGCTGTAGGTTTGTCGTCCACTGGAACCTGAGCTTCTGCAAGATCTCCGAGGTGGACTCCACCACCGCTCCAGATGTACTGATATTTGAACTTTGTAAATAGACTCCAACACCGCAAGACCAGGCCGGTCTGAACTATATCGCCGAGGTGGACTAATGCTTCCTGACCGTGTGGTCGAGAACTCCAAAACCGCCCAGCCGATGACATGAAGAGACTCATTGGTGCTGTCTATTGTTGTTTTGTTTTCTTCATAGGTTGGACTTTTGTTTGTATCTTTTTTCATTAAAGTTTGGGAGGGATGTAGTGTCCTGCCTGACACGTTCTAGTATTTTGCCTAGTGTCAGCCCACACTGTACACCCACCCATCACAGGCGTCACCGGTCAGGTGACCCTGCTAATAAAAGAGGCCCGGTGCACGTGCCCTGGGCCAGTTTCTGTACACCACTACGATGTGTCTGTGTCATCATTAGCAGCATGTGGGCCCGGGGCCCACATCACTACAACTACCTGTCTTTTCAGTTTTCTTGTCAAACTCTTTGGATGCATCACAAATCCTTCCCAAGTTGGCATGCTGGTAATCGATTGACTACATAGCAGTAGTTTGGAGTGAGAGCTGGGAGTTCTGTTTATATTTATGCCCTGCAATTGGAGATCCTGATGTCCATTTTTCAGGCAGATTACAAGGCAGACAACTCAGAAAATTTCATGAAAAGCTAGATGTTCTGTCTATAGCTTTCAAGATCGGTTATTATTGTGAGATTGCAGTTCTTATTCACCGAGGTATACAAGAATACTTACTTTCATTCTTGTGTACAGTATCACCACAAATGCTCTCGTTGAAGGTTTTGTATTCTTTATCTGAAATTAGGTGCACTAAGTCACACAATGACAGTAGAGTCTGTGGCTCACAAACATATCCCATCTCATGGGATTTCACCCTCTCGTACAGTTTCATGTCTCTGTCCGTTGCTATTAACTTAATTCAGAGCCAATATGTGTCTGTCAGGTTCCAAGGATGTAGACCTGCTGAAAATTCATGTCGTCCCTGAATTAATACACTGGCAAGCAGAGATTAATTTGTTGCAGATGATAGGAATCTGGGGCGAGACCGGGGAAGGAAGAGAGAAATGTTGAGCTGGAACTCACTCCCAGATGGAATAGTCCCAGTCAAGACCCAGCACTGTGCTGCCACGATATCACAGAGATAGTTTGCTCTCAGTGACTGGAAAACAGAAAAGGACAGGTGAGTATATCGAACCACCTGTAGAGAAGAGGTAATCGCGAAAGTCTGACATAATATCGACAGACAGAATATCGAAATGCAAAAATATCGGAGCAAAAATATCGACAGCAAAAATATCGGAATCCTATCTTCATTAAGGTAAGTACAAAAATATCGAAAAAATAATATCGTAGTACAAAAATATCGGAATCAAAAATATAGTTTTTTTAAATATATTAATAATAATGTAAAAATAATATTAAAATGCATATAATTTTACAACTATTAAATAAAAATATTAAAACAAAATTAAAACTAATACATATACATTTAAAATAAATAAAACACTTAATAATTTAATTTAATTTTAATTTTTTTCATGTAATTTATTTGATTAAATGTAATATTTTTTTGTTTTTACCCTGTACGCCTGTACCCCAAAAACCCAAAATTGACCCTGAACCCTAAAAATATCCCTGTACCCCAAAAACCCAAAACTGACCCTGAAACCTAAAAATACCCCATTACCCAAAAACTGAAAACTGACCCTTATCCCTAAAAATACCCCTTTACCCAAAAACTGAAAACTGACCCTGAACCCTAAAAATACCCCTTTACCCAAAAACTGAAAACTGACCCTAAACCCTAAAAATACCCCTTTACCCAAAAACTGAAAACTGACCCTGAACCCTAAAAATACCCCTTTACCCATGAACTGAAAACTGACCCAGAACCCTAAAAATACCCCTTTACCCAAAAACTGAAAACTGACCCAGAACCCTAAAAATACCCCTTTACCCAAAAACTGAAAACTGACCCTGAACCCTAAAAATACCCCTTTACCCACAAACTGAAAACTGACCCTGAACCCAAAAAATACCCCTTTACCCATGACCTGAAAACTGACCCTGAACCCTAAAAATACCCCTTTACCCAAAAACTGAAAACTGACCCTGAACCCTAAAAATACCCCTTTACCCAAAAACTGAAAACTGACCCTAAAAATACTCCTTTACCCAAAATTAATTAATATTATTTAATTAACAATTAATTATTAATTAACAATAACAATAAAGTAAATATATTAGCACATTTGCTGTAATTAATTAATTTTAATAATTAATATTATTTTTCCCAAAAATTACTATAATTAATGTAATTAAATAATTAATATTAATTAATTACCAACTAATTAATAATTATAAATATGTAACAAATTATATTAATTAATTAACGAATTAATAGAAATTAATTACCAATTAATTATTAATTAAAATATGTACAAACATATATCAATTAATTAATTATTATTAAATTACTTCCCACCCTATTCCCCTATAAACACATAACCCGCTACAGAACATATTTATCAATTAATCAATTAATTAAAAATAATTAAAAATTATTTCTCAATTAATTAATTAATAATTCCTACTAATTAATAATTAATTCAACATAATTAAATTACTTCCCACCCTATTCCCCTATAAACCCACAACCCGCTACAGTAGTAAAAGACAATATTTAATTAAATTACATTAAAAATAAATAATAAAACATAATAAATACAATATAATATACACTAAATTTATTTAAAAATTGATATTAGTAACATCGAAGTTATTAATTTCGATATTATTGACATCGATATTTACAACTTCGATATTACTGATATCATACCAATATCGATATTAAGACTGTCGATATTACTTACCTTCGATATTTTGTCCCATCGATATTTAAACTTCGATATTTTTGTATATCGATATTTTGTCTGTGCACCGGTAATCGCATATAAAGATACAAGCTTACTTGTTTTGGCATCAGTAGTTGCCTTGTTGAGTCTCGGGTCAACCAAGATTCCAGTGATAAGCCGCAAACATGTCAACAAAAGGCAACTAGGCAAAGGGAACTAGGAAACCAGAAAAGGAGATAACACAATAAATCTGAGGAACGGATATAAGTGCAAACCGGCACATAGCCAGAGATAGCTAATGCAACTAATGACATGTTGCTAGGTGAAGACTCAGGGCCCGATTCTGATGTCGTCCCGAAGGGCTCCGAATCAGATTTGGGTTTTGCGAATCCTATCCGTAGCCCTTGTTTCTGACACATCGCTCACAGTTCAGAACGACCAAGTACGATGCCTGGAAACAGTTAGTGCTGACCGAATCGGTTCCGAAAGGCATTCGGGCAGGACGAAACTTTCGGATCTGAGTCGTGCAGCTCTATGGACTTGGTTTCCGAACGAGTGAGTACGATGAACGATTCGGACAGCCTTTTTGGTACAGTTTGAACGGAACGAATCGGCTGCCAGAATCGGTCTTTGGGGCCTGTAGCAGGCCGCCTTTCACCCGGGCCCTCCGATTGGTTCCATGGGTCCCCTCTTCCCACTCATGCACAGTGTGGCAGGCACCATGGGGTGCCCACCACAGGGAGCACACTTTTCCCCAACTCCCCCTTTTTTCAATGGAAGCCAGTGTTCGCATTTGGAACACAGGCTCCCATTGAAGTCAATGGGAGCCCAACCGAATCGCATCCAGAAGCATCCGGATAAATCGCCCTCTCTCAGTAGGACTCCTCCAATCTGAGTCATCCAGAAAGCATTCCGGAACCGATTCGGTTGCAATGCTTTCCAAACGAGAAACCGTAATCAGGCACTCAGAGTCCAGAAGGATCTTAGATATCAGTCTACTGCTGTTGACAATGACATGATCTTAACACTGGGAGATGAGTATGTGAGATCATGTAGTTAGCGGTCTAGTGTTTCCTTCTAATATGTTTCCACTGACTTGTCTTCCACCATTTCCAGGTACCGAGCAAACTACTGTCTGCATTTGCCCTGAATCCTGGCAGTGGGTTAATTTCACTATCCCATTAGTTTATGCCTGGCTGTAGCTGCCTACACTCTCCTTATTCAACAAGTGGGGTTGTAACCTAAATCATTAAGCTCATTAGCTCAGATTTACATGCTAAATTACCTTGTGATGGTGGAGCGTTTGAGTTTTAAAACCATATATTTAAGCTGTCATGAACTGGGCTAGCAAAAACAAGGTGGCATATTCACAAAAACATGTTGGAGCGCGGAGCTGCATCAAAATCAGCAGCACCGCACTCCAGTATTTTGAAAACGCAGGGATGTACCATATTCACAAGGATATGGTGCACCCCTGTGTGTCCCCTAACACTGGTGCAAATATATATGCATAGAGCCAGCGCAGGCACCCTGCCACGCAAGGGTGTCTGTTCCCCATGGGCGATTGTTTATTTATATGCAGGAAGGTGTCCCTTCTTGCACATAAACAATCATTCATGGTGATTTTCTTTTTCTTTGTGTGCAGCAGAATGCAGCACACATGGAAAGAGGAAAATGGGAAGAAATTAAGGATTTCTTCTTGTATCACCATTCTAACAGCTGCAAATCCTTGGCGTTAGAATGGTGCTGTTTTTGGTTCTACCTCAGACATGTAAATCTGAGGCAGCGTCAGAAAGTGGAGGAGTGGAGTGCCCACAGCAACACTCATTGCCGCCCCTTTTCCATGGAGAGGACTGCGCCAGAAAAGGGCATATTTACAAGGTGGTGTTAAGCCACGTTAAGTGGCTTAGTGCCACCTTGTAAATATGGAAAATGGTGCTACGCCTCCGGAGCGGCAAAAAAAGTGATGCTTCGGTGGCGATTGGGACTTGGAAATATGCCCCAAAGTCTGCTCTGTAAAAGCATATTCTATGCACCAATGATTACTAACTTTGCTCCAAACCATTACTGGCAGAGTGTTTTTAGGTGGTACAGATGGATGAATATCAAAGTCCGTTGTTTTATTTTGAAGCAGAGCAAAAAGCTTTTCATTTGTACAATACGCAGAATAAATATCAACTTCAGCTTGGTGTTTCAACCACTTTATATTTACCAACTGGTTTATTAAAAGAGAAGGGTATATCAACTACTGTAACGTCAAAGCTTTGAGAGAACTTTAATAGATGTAAGAAGGGATTGTTATGGTGTCTGTAATGTCTAAGGCCAAGGTAGGGTTGTTAATGATATGTGAACTCTTTTGGACTAGAGATATATATTTAGTAATACACTCATATATAAAGATTATGACTCCTTTTTTCACAACATTTAGTGGTTTCAAAACTGTTTTTCACATGGTTATGAAATTATATTTTGAATATGATATATCTTGTAAATGCAGATTTCATCCAATGGAATTGCAAAACTCATTATGATTTCCTTACTGCAGCTAACGAGTCTGTAAGCTTCCAATGCATCTAGATAATGACAGTCTCAAACATCTCTGCTAAGCTTTACCATTGACTGTTTAATCAACATCCTCTCCATAAAAGGGAACCAAATCAATTTTAGCTGTACATTGAAGACAGTTATTTAAAAAACCTCTGACTTGTACAGGCAGAATGTATTTTGTAATAAAGTGCTTCTACTAAAACGCCATTTCCTTAACTATGTATCGCTTCTTTGTTCTACAGACCACAAAATCTGATTTGCAATGGGTACTGTCAGAATTTATGTTTCTTGATTGCCTTGTTTTCTTCTTACCATAACATTTGTAAAGTGCTCTGATACCCTTCCAGGACAAGTTCGATCTATATAAAAAATCTTCTAAATAAAAATAAAACCTCATAATCCAGTATTTCACTCAGTGCTTTCAGTAGGGATCTTTAAAAAAATGAAAACTTTTCACGAGACCTACACTAAAATAAACATGTAATTTAAAAATAGGTAACAGATAGCTTGATGTGGTCTTTAGTGCAATCTCTGGAGTCTTGTGATCTTTACTAACCACTCGACCTGTGGCTTTGTGAATTACGATGTCACCAGAACTACTCACTGGCAATTCTGGGCCATATTATATGGATAATCACTATGGGCCCGATTCACAGAACTAATTCAAGACAAAATCCTAAACTTACTACCATTTTGGTATTCACAGAAGGCACTTACTCATTTTGGTATTCACAGAAGGCACTTAGGGCCAGATGTATCAAGATTCCGTTTTGCGAATCCTAAAAAGCGATTTTTTGTGAATCGCTATTTAGAATTCGCAAAACGGAATGTATTTACAAAATCGCTATTTTTTAGCGATTTCTTATTATTCTTTATTTGCGAATTCGCATTATGCGAATTCGCAAATAAAGAATAATTTCCAATGCATTCCTATGGGCCAGGAGGCCCATAGGAATGATAGTGCAATAATTCTCAAATTGCGAATTCGCAATTTGCTAATCGCAATTTGAGAATTATTTCAAGGGTGCAGGGGTGTCTCAAAGACACCCTGCTGCACCCCTGAAATGTACATGTGTGTGCATGTGGCACACATACATGCCCTATGGGCATGTATGTTTGTCACATGCCACCCTCACAAATGCCAAATAGGGCATTTTTAAAAGAAATCGCAAATTACCACCAACTACAAGTTGGTGGTAATTTGCGATTTCTTAAAACAAATTCGCAATTTCTAAATGTTACATACATATCATTTAAGGAATCGCAAAAATGGCGATTCCTTAAATGGTATGGCAAAATAAGGAATCGCAATTTTTTGCGATTTCTTAACCCTTTCGATGCTGATGACGAGCTCAGCTCGTCATCACCCACGGGTGTCGTGTGCTGATGACGAGCTGAGCTCGTCATGAACAAATGGCACTAGGGATTTCCCAGCACAGGAGGGGGAAAACGCCTAGCTCCCAAGGTGTTAAATTGCGATTTTGTGATACATATAAAAAAATGCTAAAAGGCCGTTTGCGAGTCGCAAAAGCCTTGATACATCTGGCCCTTACTCATTTTGGTATTCAGAGAAGGCACTTACTCATTGATGAGTAAGTGCCTTCTGTGAATACCAAAATGAGTACACATTTTGAGTAACTTACTAATTTTCGTATTCACAGAAGGCACTTACTCATTGATGAGTAAGTGCCTTCGGTGAATACCAAAATGATTAAGCGCCTTCTGTGAATACCAAAATGGTAGTAAGTTTGGGATTTTGTCTTAAGTTAGTTCTGTGAATCGGGCCCTATGTATCCTCTTTATTTACCTACAAATGTATGTGATTGAGTGCAGACTTTTAGACGCACTGAATGGGAAGTAAGACACATAAGCACTAGGGGTTAGGATTTGCCAAACAATTTTCAAGTTCCTCTTCTGAAGACACAGTGTCAATAATTGGCTTTGTGTCTGGGGACAAGACTTCTCCAACAAGTATTTGTATGACTCAGAAAGGAAATTGATTCAGGAAGTAAATAATGCCGTATGGACTGCCTTCATATTCTTACAACTACAGGCCTGCAGAATGTTTCAATTCAACGCAAAGAATAAAAAGAAAACAAGATATGGGGGAAAGGCCATGTTATTTTTGCCATTAAGAATATCAGCGATAGCTGCATCTATGGTATGTTGTTTCGGATATACGTATTGTACTTTGAACAAACACATGAACTCAGTCCTTGGGTTATTTTGATTAATTTTTATTATATGTAGTTCGAGAGAATAACAACAGCATTTCTTGTTGTAGGAAAAATCGCGGGGAGTGCTTCGTGAGTGGTACATCCATAATCCATACCCGTCCCCCCGAGAGAAGAGGGAGCTGGCTGAAGCAACTGGACTTACCACTACCCAGGTCAGCAACTGGTTCAAAAACCGAAGGCAAAGGGACAGAGCAGCTGAGACCAAAGAAAGGTAACTTAAAGTCACAAAACAGAATGGGAATTTGGAGGGAATTGTCTCAGCCTTGAGTAGTTTTCGTTCTGGGGTTTTGGAATTTAGAGGGATTGTCTCAGCCTTGATAAGTGTGCCTTCTGAGGTTTGTCTTAGTCCTCCTTGTTACTCACAGTTAAGGAAACACAACTGGCTGTGCCACAGTCAGACATGTGGTCCAGTATTGTAATTAAAAAGTGTTGGAAATTGAGATACTGGTTGAGGGGGTGAAACCCTACTCAAGCAGCAACCACAATCTCTGTTGGTGTGAAACACAAGCAAACCCCAAATTAATCTGTGCTTAACCCTCCGGTATCTTGGCAAAAAAGAAGTCAGGCTTAACTTAGAGGCAATAGGCAAAGTATTTATGCAGTACTTCAAACAGTAATAAAATGAATACACAACACAAGAAAAATTCCACACCAATTTAAAAAATAATGGATTAAAATTTTATAAATTATTGGAGACTAAAATGACAAAAAATAAATCAGTAGAACCATAGACATGCAATTTTAAAGATGTAATTGTAAATAGTGCCTAAAAGCACAAAGCGCCAACTCTGGTTATCTGGTTGTGATGGACCGGGACAAAGTCACAAGTTCAGTTGACCACAATAGAGTGCGGCACAATACATGGAGCAAGGAAGGCCCATTGAACAAAGTACCTTAAATCTTGCTTTGGGAGCATTGCAAGATCACATGTTGAGGATGTCCCATGCAGCAGCAGATCCAAGGAGCTGGGGGGCTGCAATGCAGAGTCCTGAGCCAACATCAAGGAGGCAGGAGGCAGGAGGCAGTCGACAGGGTGCTGGAGATGTAAAGTCCGACATTGAGGATGCGTTGCACAGCAGCAGTTCAGAGGAATTTGCAGGGCTGCAATGAAAAGTCCTGTGTCGTGGTTGTGGAAGCCATCAAAGGGGGCCTTGCGATGCAATGTTCGGTGTCAAGGATGTGTTGCGCAGCGGCGGTTCAGAGGAAGCTCTGGGGCTCTGATGTGGGGACCTCATTTAGGGTTCCGAAGCGGCTGTGAGGAGATGCGTTGTGCTGCGATGGTTCTGTGCACAGAACCACAGCTGGGCTGGCAGAGTACGTTCAGGCCCACTTCCAAGGATCCAGGAATGGTGTGGCACCACTTGGAGTGGAAGACTTACAGCTAGTAAAGTCCAGATGCTGGGTTCACGATGGTTGAAGTCTTTTCTGTCTCTGAAGCTCTGATCAGGTCAGCTAACTAGCCCTTGTAGTCACTCTGGTGGTCCTGGGATTAAGATGCCGGTCCAGTTCTTTCACTTAAGCAGCAGGGCAACAGGGCAGCAGGGCATCAGAGTAGCAAGCCTTCTTGCAGAGCAGAGTAAAAACGAATCGTTCCCTTGTTTATAGTAATTATCCGATTACAATAGGATCCTGCCTCACTAGGATATGCAACGCTAAAACTATAGGGTTACCCACAACATACTCGTCAATCATTCAGCAGTGAGAATACATTATCTAGAAGCGAAACCACAATAGGCACAATCTAAAGAGTTAAAGAATTAAATGCGTAGCCAAGGAGAATACTCTCATTATTTTATTTATAAAAACAGGTAAAACGACAGGCTTAATCTGCCACCAGAATTCAAGTTTAAATCAGTTTGTGCTATAATTGTATTTATAAAAACGGTTAGGTTTCATTTAATTCAATACATTTCATATATTGGATCAACATAACATATTATACATATAATCACTTTATCTTCAGTCGTATATAGGAAACATGTTATTAAAAAAATCACAAGATAAAATTCATAAAAAATGTCGACGCGTTTCGGTGGATCCTGCTGTGCGCACCACCTTCCTCAGGACATTGATCACTGATTTAAACTTCAAATTCTGGTGGCAGATTGAGCCTGTTGTTTTACCTGTTTTTATAAATAAAATAATGAGAGTATTCTCCTTGGCTACGCATTTAACTCTTTAACTCTTTAGATTGTAAGTGCCTTTTATGGTTTCGCTTCTAGATAATGTATTTTCACTGCTGAATGATTGACGAGTATGTTGTGGGTAACCCTATAGTTTTAGCGTTACATATCCTAGTGAGGCAGGATCCTATTGTAATAGGATAATTACTACAAACAAGGGAACCATTTGTTTTTACTTTGTTCTTTAACCCTGTTCCCTTGTGGTTGATTAAGGGTGACTCTCTTTCTTTTTCCATTGTTCTTTCAGAGCAGCCCAGCAGTCATTCTGAGTCTTCTACAGGACCAGCGGTGTATTGAAGAGTTAGGTCTAAGGTGCCCTTATTTACAATAGATGTCTGCTTTAAAGTACAAGAAGGTTCTGGACGTTTCAGCCATCAGAGGTATTAAGAATTTCCCTCTCCCTGCCCTGGCGGCACACCGGGGCCAGGCCCTGGCCAGGGAGGTACAGCGCGGGCTGTGGAGGAGACTGTGTGACTGGGCCGGGTCTCGTGGCTCCGACCCAATAGCATGTGGAGAGACTCACCCCCAATGGAGGGGACGTGCGGCACCCCCGGAACACTTGAGGCCTCTTGACCCATGCCAGTGGTGGATGGGGGTGCCGGCTGGGTCCTGTAGAAAGGGTGTAGATGGGCCGCAGCATCTTCTAAGGACAACGGCGACGGTTGGGCAGGTTAAGCCGGCAGCTGCGGTGCGTCTGGTCCGACTAGCTGGAACCTCGCCTACATGCCCGGAGTTGTAGCTCCCCTGCCTCAGAAGACGTCAGCTCTTCTGGTGCATACTGGCGGGGCCCACCCTGATGATCAGCGACAACCTGGAGATCATGGTAGGTCCCGGTGGCCTCCCCCGTGATCATTGATCTCCTTACGGATTCCAGGCGGGTGAAGCCTACAGATTGAGTAGCTGGATGTTAGCGGCACTGTGGAAGGAAAGCTGTGATCATAAGATGCAGTGCCTAGTGGTGGGGTGTGCGGCAGTGGTGGGCCTGTGGGTTGCGGGGCTAGGTTTGAGATCAGAGTGCCCAGTTGTTAATGCCGTGAGTCCAACTCCACCCAGAGGGCTCAGTGGTCTAGTCCAGATGCGGGCCTGCTCAGGGCCCTATGAGAGGTCTCTGCATATAGGGGCCAATACGCATTAGTGGTCTCCAGTACACCTCCACAGCAGCCGCGGCCGGCAGTGGAAGCACCTGCAGGGCGGTGGGATAGGGAGGGGGAGGGGCAGGGGCAGGGTGGGGGGTAGTAATGTATAGATTACGGAGCTTGCCAGGTAAGTAAATATTTAAAGAAATAAAACAAATTTCGTTGAGTGCACTGCATCCCCAAATGCGATGCAGTGCGCGCAACGAAATTCGTTCTATTTATTTAAATGTTTACTTACCTGTAAAACTCCGTAATCCATACATTACTTCCTCCCACCCTGCCCCTCCCCCTCCCCACTTCACCGCCCTGCAGGTACTCTCACTGCCGGCCGTGGCTGCTTTACAGTAGTACAGCCTCGGGTGGAGCTGCCTATCCTAAGAGTTCCAGGACGTTCCCTCAGATCACCCCAGGCAGGGCCCAGATGCTGGGTGCCCTATATCAAATCACCCTGTCGTCAGTTCAGCTCGCCACTTCAGGCCCAGTCCAGGTGTGAGGCAGCGTGTGCTATCCACTACAGGGCACAAAATGCACTGATGATGCATGGTCACCTCCAGGAAAATGGCCCTCTAACCTGCCTCAAAAGCCAGATGACATGCTACAATCTCCTGTGGGGTGGCAGCACTCATTCAGTAAGTCCCACTGTCCCACATCGGCGCATGATGAGTCCCAACTCAAGTCCGTAATGAGGGGAAATGCCCTTGCCTCATATGGAGACCCTCCAGTGTGGTCCGGGCAGTACCACTGCTTGGGCCATACAAGGCCACTGGGTGCACAACAGGTCCACGATAAGCCCAGGCGAGTTAAGTAAATGTGGCCGCTACTCACCTGCGGGTCCAATATAAGGCATTATTGGTTCGTAGAGTCTGCCGCTGCTCACAGGGCCTACACTGTCAAGATTCAGCTGCCGGTTGGGGCATTTAAACCCACCACATTCACCTCCGACCTCTCGATGTAAGTAGGCCTCACAGGCTAGGTGTCGGGGATGCTTCTCTTGGGACCCTCACACTGTTCAGCGGTCCGCCTCCAGAGTGTGCAGCGGAGAATGGGGGATTGGGGAGGAAAAAGGATGTAGGGCGAACCACCCATGCCCGAGGGCAATCTCTAGGATGGCCCACTCCTTCAGTCCCCAACAGGACGCGCAGTATCTGGGCAGGCGACAGTCTGGATTGTACAGGCCGTAATCTGGATAGCGCTATCTGCGGCAAGGCCTGCGCATGCCTCAGCGGTATCTCCACCACTCTCATTGGCTCCTGCATGTAAATAGGGGAGCTGATGGCATTCGGGTTTAGGAATATTCTGCGGATTATGGGATTGTGGAGCTGAACTAAATTGTTCACCTCTTTCTACTGGATGCCGAATTTTGGAGGAATTTCTCCCTTCTCTGGATATCTCAGCACCCATCGAAGTGCCAAATATACGGTGGACATTCCCTTATTGAAATGTTTTTATCATTTTGACAATCTGAGCTCGATATTTGGATAGCTACTTCAAAACCTTGTTCGTAAAGTGTGCATCCAGTCATATACTTGACATAAATGCCGCATCAGAAATGGATCACATGTAGGAAACATTTTTCATTATAATTATGATATGACTGGAATTATTTGATGGAGAGGTAATCAAAGGGGGGATGAGGAATACATGTCCATTTATTTCCCCGGGTAGTATCAAAGTTAATCAAGTGAAAAAATGGACACTTGTGACAATTCTAGACCATTGGTTAGAAAAACTATGGTATCCTCAAAAGACCCAATGTGAATGGTGGAGATCTTATATCAAAAACAAGTGGGTACTTGTCCTAGATCGAGTTAAGGGATCTAGAAGTGCAAATTTACAAGAATGTCGACATGTTTCAGCCCCCTTCAGCTCAACGGAGTCTATGGGGCTTTCGTCAGGACATAGGGACAGACAAACATAGATAATCTACTCACACTTATTATGTGGAGTTCAATGGTAGTAGTGAGGGTCAACTTTTAGCCACTCAAGTCTTAATAACCCCCTAGTGCGGAGTCATAAGTTTCCAACGGGGAGGCCCAGAGCCGCGTGTGAGGGATCCTGCGCCGCTTGTGCTGATCTCCACCATTCCATTAAAATCTCTTTTGGTGTTGACCTTATTTTTAACCGTTTTTTTTACTTTTCTTTGCACTAGTTTTTTCATCTCTGGACACTGCAACCTAGACCAGAGGAGCCTCTGGATGAGGCAGGCACCCACACTTTCTATGGTATCCAATGATAACTGCCGACGAACCACAATGTAGGGGCGGAGGAACGATATATACCGCTAAACCTGTTCACATTGGGTCTTTTGAGGATACCATAGTTTTTCTAACCAATGGTCTAGAATTGTCACAAGTGTCCATTTTTTCACTTGATTAACTTTGGAATTATTTGATGCCAGTGAATTTCTGCCCTGAAGAAGTCCATTCTCTTTTGGACAAAAGGCTTTGCCTGGTTTTTTATCAACTTTTATATGAAGCACTAATAAATGAAGAACATCACTGGACTACTCGAGAATTATTGTTATTAGTTATGAAATATTCATGTGCTAACATTGTTCTTTCATTTACATGTTGTTCAACTCTGGTTTTTGTATTTTTCTGAACAAGATAGCGTCCACCATCTTAGCCTTCTTGTGAAGAGATGTGGTCTTGTTTATATTTGTTGTGTAAGATGGAGAGCAGAGGCAGTTCTAGATCATTGAGGAAAGAATGAGAACTTGGAATTGTATATGCAATTGTGTAAGCAATTGCTCCTTGCTTTCGCACCTGTTGTGTTACCAAGAAGATCTCTCCTTAGATTCCGCCTCCCCTACAAAGTATCATAGCATTCCTTGCATAGCTCTGCACACCCTTGAAAATAAAGTAGGCCACCTTAACTCCACAATCTCCCAGCTTGAAGTCATCATCTCCCACTTAAGTGCTAAAATGTCCTGTGTACTTGACTCCTTACTCCCCTTCGCGAGAACACAATACCCCAAAAACCTAACCCAGAGTGACTGGGCCGGTTCTCGTGGCTTCGTCGCTCCGACCCGTTAGCATGTGGAGAGACTCACCCCCAATGGAGGGGACGTGCGGCCCGCCGGAACACTTGAGGCCTCTTGACCCATGCCAGTGGTGGATGGGGGTGCTGGCTGGGTCCTGTAGAAAGGTTGTAGATGGGCCGCAGCATCTTCCAAGGACATCAGTGATGGGCGGGCAGGTGAAGCCGGCGGCTGCGGTGCGTCTGGTCTGACTAGCTGGAGCCTTGCCGACACGCCCGGGGTTGTAGCCCCCAATCCTCAGAAGAGATCAGCACCTCTGGTGCATACTGGCGGGGCCCACCCTGACGATCAGCGACAACCTGGAGATCTTGGTAGGTCCCGGTGGCCTCCCCTGTGATCATTTATTTCCTTATTTTGCGGGTCCGGATTGCAGGCAGGTGAAGCCTACAGATTGAGTAGCTGGATGTTAGCTGCACTCTTTTCCTAACAAACAAAACAATGTACTATACCTACCATCTCCCTCGTATGAACCAAACGCCACTCATTAACAACCCAGACACTGGCCTATAGGAGCATTATTCCTATCATCACCAAAAGCCCTGACAATCCCTACACCGAAACAGTCACTTCAGAACTGCATGGTATGCTGAACAACTGTAGACCTGCAACAAAACACAGGCTGGAAATCTCAGATACCATCACTCACTACAACCTTGACCTACTAATCCTCACTGATACCTGGTTTAATTACACTCATCACACAATTTTAGATCTTCTGCCCCCCTAACTATTTCATTATCAGGAATGATAGGCTAGGTAAATTCGGTCTAAGCATCACAGCCATCTTCAGAAACTCTCTTCAGTGCAGGAAACTACCCAGTAGCTCTTTCTCTACACTTGAATATCTTACTGTGGAACTTGCAGAACAACTCCCCTATCAGGATTTACCCCATTTACCAGTGGCGGTTCGTCCATTGGGGCGTTGCCCCACTAGCCATGGACGACCGTCACATCACTGACACTGCGCATACCAAAAAATATAAATTACGAGCGCAGCGCCGACAGTCATTATCAATTATTTATTTTGAGGTCGGACCCGGTGACCTCATCAGGATCGCGGAAGGTTGTGGGGGGCGGGCCTGCGGCAGTGACTAGTGAGTGGCAGGCAGGCAGCAGATAGCAGCGTGGCAGGGAGGGCATCTGCAGTGTGTGCGCATTTAGGACAAGTAATTTTTTAGACTTGCCCACGCATGCGCACACATGCAGTAGCCCCTTCCCCCCCTTCTCCTCCGCTAGCACGAACACAGGCAGAGACCCGGGGGAGCCGGGTCTCATTACGGGCAGTCACTGGCGTAACGAAAACTGAGGGGGCCTCCCTGCACGGTACGTAGAGGGGCCCCCTCCGGGCTCAATCATGAGCTCTCTAGCCAGAGTGCAGTGCCCAGTGGGCCCCTTGGAGCTTGAGGCCCCCCCGCACCGCATGGGCTGCGGGGGCCTGTGTTACGCCCCTGCGGGCAGTATTAGCCCTGCTCGTTAACCAATCCTGGCGCAGTGGCGATGTTATGCTGTGCCAGAATTGGCTGAGTTACCCCCGCGCGTGCTAGAAGAATTTAAACTAGGCCCACCACTGGCACGAGGAGCGCTGCACAGAAACCAGCATCAGACTCCAGCGCTGGGTGTCCCGGGCCCGGCCACAGTATCAGCGAGGCCCGGAAGATTGCTGCCCCTGCGAGAGTGTCAGTGAGCAGCTCATGAAAGCTGCCCTGCTGCAAGACCATCAAACAGAAGGTTGGAGTCGCCCCGAGGACATTTCCAGGAAAGGACCATGTGTATTAGGTTGAGCTTAAGCTGCAAGGGGCTTCGCCGGCCAGAAAAATACTTATAATGGATGACCTGATTGATTCCGACTTTTACATCCACAAGGGGGCGGTTCTGCAATGAGTAATAATGTTTTGGAAGGAAACGTCAGTGAGTGCAGGCACCCGAGCAGTTGTAAACTTCCAGGCTGTTATTAAGGAAAGCCCTTACATTTGTAGTCTCTGCCCTCCTAATAATGACTCTAACTTCCTAAAACAGGCCGTTGTTCTGTCTCCCACCTTGACACCGTCTAAACACAGCGCAGAATCCAGAGATTGGTCACGTTTTTGACCGTGCAAGCGTTCCTCTTGGAGCTTTCCGTGCGCTGGTTATGTGGCTGCGGCCTGACTGATGATGCATTTGATTATGGCCGGCTGTCGGAAGTGTAGATGCGGGTGTTCATTCAACACTTCAGGTCGCACCAAGGGGCCAAAGGGCCCTGCGAGATGGTCTTGTCTCTCCTCCCGTCACACTGGTCCCTCGGCTGCGCTCTCATCCTGACGGCCGAGGTCAGACTCTGTAGAGGAAGGTGACGGAGTCAGGGGGCACACACACGTCTCCTGCCCACCAGTCATGATGTGCTGCCAGTGCGCGCTAATTTCCGATGCCACCCGGGGTTCCGCCACCGAGATGTTCTACTCCTGCAGACGGGCATGCTGTCGGACTCGGGGAGGAAGGAGGCCGAGATCAGGGAGCAGCAAGTAGCAACAGAGGAGGATATAGAAGTTGGTGCAGCAGTTAGTTCATGCACAATGACAATGACTCAGCCGACCTGCTGCCTTTGGACGGGCTGAAGAAACTGGGGACATCAAAGCCGGACACTGTGAGTGAGCATTTACTAATTACATCCCTCCCTCACCCTTACTTTCACTTAGGAACATCTCTCAATATATATAAATGACTGTTGTGACTGGAGTGGGGAAAGGACATGCTCAAGGTGCGTGAGCACGCAATGATTATTTAGAGAGAAGAGGTAGTAGGATCCTATATGAAATGGGGGGAAATTACTCTTTCATTTGTTTTGTCCCCTCCCCCCCCCCCCCCCCGATTCTCTTTAGTGGGAGGTTTACAACAGCAGCCCTTAACCCTAGAGGGAAGTACAACATGATTATTATATGTTTTAATAATTTTAGTACTGCTGTACCTGTGTCGAAGTTTTATAGATTAAGCTTTGTTTTTTTATAATTTTGTGAAGTGTCACCATCCATCCATGTTGTAGCATAATTGCTCAACTACGAATCTTTTACTTGCTTTGTGGGACACCGCATTATCGCATCAGTTTATTGAAATGCAGCCTAATCTCAATTTAAGCATACTAATGTATTCTTACTTACACATGAGCTTAATGAAACACCACTCGACTAGCAGGTGATTTGACAGTACAAGGCAGCAAATTCGACATTCCAGTGCTTTGAGTCTCCGCCACATGGCATATTTTTCCACGGAAATTGTACAAAGTCCATAGGGGAAAACGGAAATGCTAATTTGTGACTATTTATAAACATCTCTAAAATGAGTTCCCACATTTTAGAATTAATTATGTCTGTGTGAGTGCAGGTTGAGCAGTGTGCCTGTGTGAGTCCTGGGTGAGTGATGTCTGTGACAGTGCAGGGGTGAGGGATGTCTGTGTGAGTGCAGGTTGAGCAGTGTGCCTGTGTGAGTGCAGGGTGAGTGATGTCTGTGTGAGTGCAGGGTGAGTGATGTCTGTGTGAGTGCAGGTTGAGCAGTGTGCCTGTGTGAGTCCTGGGTGAGTGATGTCTGTGTGAGTGCAGGTTGAGCAGTGTGCCTGTGTGAGTCCTGGGTGAGTGATGTCTGTGACAGTGCAGGGGTGAGTGATGGTCTGTGTGAGTGCAGGTTGAGCAGTGTGCCTGTGTGAGTCCTGGGTGAGTGATGTCTGTGTGAGTCCAGGGTGAGTGATGTCTGTGTGAGTGCAGGTTGAGCAGTGTGCCTGTGTGAGTCCTGGGTGAGTGATGTCTGTGTGAGTGCAGGGTGAGTGATGTCTGTGTGAGTGCAGGTTGAGCAGTGTGCCTGTGTGAGTCCTGGGTGAGTGATGTCTGTGACAGTGCAGGGGTGAGTGTTGGTCTGTGTGGGTGCAGGTTGAGCAGTGTGCCTGTGTGAGTGAAGTCTGTGTGAGTCCAGGGTGAGTGATGTCTGTGTGAGTGCAGGGTGAGCAGTGTGCCTGTGTGAGTCCAGAGTGAGTGATGTGGATGGGTGAATGCTGGCTTCGTGATGTGTCAGGGAAGGGTGAGTAATGGGTCTATGAGTGCAGGGTGACTGTGCCTATATGAATGCAGGGAGAGAGATGTATCTGTGCAAGTGCAAAGAGACTTGTCTGGCTACTCCCGGAGATGTATTTGCCAAGCCACCTCTTTCTCAAATGTGCTTGAGAATGCACCATTTGCCCACTTTTTTCAAAATGTTCTCGTGGGAGAACCCCGACCCCCCATAGGTGGTTCGGTCTCACTCGCTGCACTCGCTCGCCACAGTGTAGTATTTACGCCTCACCACTTTCAAATGTCACTAGCCGCCACTGCCATTTACCCTCCAACAGGTGACAACTCTGCCTTTAATGAGGAATTAATTGAGTTTGCAATTGACCAATCTTCACAAAACGCTAAGCTAACCTTTCTAGGAGACTCTAATCTTCACTGGGGCACCTTGGAAGACTCGGCTGCTAACCAGCTTGCCACATTTCTCTCCAGAAATTATCTTTTGCAATACAAGTCTAAAACAACATACCCCAGGGGCTCCACGCTTGACCTTATTATTTCCAAAGATGACCTGATAACCGGAGATGATCCTATGCCAGTAGTGTGGTCCAACCACAGCCTCATCCCTTTCTCACTTCACCTCTATCATGTTGTAATCCTGAGCCAACCTAAAAGGGCAACAACCCGGTTTTGCAAAACTAAAAAACATCGATCTCAACACTCTCAGCAACACAGCTAACAAGTTACTACCAGATATCAGCCCCAACTATGATGTCAGTGTCCTAACTACTCAGTGTTTTCACCAGTCTTTCTGTCTTGATGGGAAACAACCATTATAACGCAACTTTTACGACGCACTACCATTTCAACGCAACTTTTACAACGAAACATCCATTACAACGAATGCCTTTACAACGCATGACATTACATAGCAGATGCTATTACAACGCATGCCATTACAACGTAAGTATAGGTAAGTATATCATTTTATTTGAACATTTATTTAATTTAAAAAATATTTAATTTTTTTAATAAATATTTTAAATAAATAAATATATTAATTTAAGTAATTTTATAAAATAAATTAAATATATTTATTTAAGTAATTTTAAAAAGTATTTTAATTTTTAGGGTTCAGGGCTAGGTTTGTGTTGTGGGATACAGGGGTATTTTTAGGGTTCAGGGCTAGGTTTGGGTTTTGGGGTACATGGGTATTTTTAGGGTTCAGGGTTAGGTTTGGGTTTTGGGGTACATGGGTATTTTTAGGGTTCAGGGCTAGGTTTGGGATTTGGGGTACAGGGGTATTTTTAGGGTTCAGGGCTAGGTTTGGGTTTTGGGGTACAGGGGTATTTTTAGGGTTCAGGGCTAGGTTTGGGTTTTGGGGTACAGGGGTATTTTTAGGGTTCAGGGCAAGTTTTGAGTTTTGGGGTACAGGGGTATTTTAAGGGTTCAGGGCTAGGTTTGGGTTATGGGGTACAGGGGTATTTTTAGGGTTCAGGGCTAGGTTTGGGTTTTGGGGTACAGGGGTATTTTTAGGGTTCAGGGCTAGGTTTGGGTTATGGGGTACAGGGGTATTTTTAGGGTTCAGGGCTAGGTTTGGGTTTTGGGGTACAGGGGTATTTTTAGGGGTCAGGGCTAGGTTTGGGTTATGAGGTACAGGGGTATTTTTAGGGTTCAGGGCTAGGTTTGGGTTTTGGGGTACAGGGGTATTTTAAGGGTTTAGTTTTAAAAATAGTACTTTAAATAAATTAAATAAATTAATTTAAGTAATTTTAATATTAATTAAAAAAAGTTCACAAAAAAAAGTAATTTTTACCCCTACACTATCCAGCACTTACCCTACTATTACACCCCCCTGGAGTTAGATTAGTACATTTTACCCCTATATTATCCTGCACTTACCCTACTATTATTTCCCCCTTGTGTTAGAATTTTATTTTTAAACACCTACACTATTTTTTTAAAATATATATATTTATTAATTCATTAATATAAAACGAATTTAAAATTAAAAATAAAGTACATATTTATTAATTACATTAAAAAAAAAAATATACTTACATATACTTACGTTGTAATGGCATGCGTTGTAATAGCATCTGCTATGTAATGTCATGCGTTGTAAAGGCATTCGTTGTAATGGATCCTGCGTTGTAAAAATTGCATTGTAATGGTATGCGTTGTGAAAGTATGCGTTGTAACGTCATACATCCGTCTTGATAGACATTGTAGCTCCACTACAAAGAAAGAAGAAAAGGTCCACACCCTCTGCCCCATAGTTCAATAAGTCCCTCTATGACAAAAGTAAAAATTAAAGAATCCTGGTGAAAACATGGAGACATTCACCCTCTGTCAATAATCTCTCAAGCCCCCGATCCTCGTGCCAGCTTCCCCTGTGATAGTTCTGCTGTTCAGCTGGCCCACAGTCCACTACCCTCTGCTGCCTACCTACCTGTTGCCCTCTGTTTGTGCCTCCTTGCCTCGTTTCTTGCTCTGTGTTGCCTTTTCAACTAGTTTTTCTGCCCTCTGTTTTGTTTTTATCTGCCTGTTTTTCTTCCCTTTGTTTTGCCTTTCCTGTTTGTTTTCTGCCCTTTGTTTTGCCTTTTCTGCTATTTTTTCTGCCCTCCATTTTAACTTTGCTCCTCATTTTTTAGCCCTCTTCTGCCCTCTGTTTTGCCTTCTTCTGCTTGTTTTTCTGCCCTCTATGTTGTCTTTCCTGCTCATTTGTTGCCCTCTTTTTCCTTTACTGCTTTTTTCTGCCATCCATTTTGCCTTTCTGTTCATTTTTTCAGGATCTACTTAATGAAGGCCGCAGCATGACTCCAATGAGCAGGTCCCTTTACCAGCTGCCCCTGCATCAGTACTCCGGGCGAGATTCCTACAGTCCGCTACCCTCTGCTGCTGCCAGTCTACCAACTGCCCTCTGTTTGTGCCTCCCCTCTCGTTTCTTGCACTGTTTTGCCTTTTGTGCTCATATTTCCACCCTATGTTTTGCCTTTTCCTGCTTGTTTTTCAGCTCTCTGTTTTGCCTGAACTGCTCATTTTTCTGCCCTCTGTTTTGTCTTTCCTGCTCGTTTTTCTGTGCTGTGTTGCCCTCTTCTGCTCTGTTTTGCCTTTCTGCTCATTTTACTGCCCTCTGTTTTGCATTTTTCTGCTTATCTGCTCTCTGTTTTGCATTTTCAGCTCATTTTCTGCCCTCTGTTTTGCCTTTCTGCTCCTTTTCTGCCCTGGTTTGCCCTCTTCTGCTCTGTTTTGCAGTTTCTGCTTGTTTAGTTGCCCACAGTTATGCCTTTTTTTCTGCTCTGTTTTGGCTTTTCTACTCGTTTTTTTGGCCTTGTTTTGCTTTTTCTTCTCCTTTTCTGCCTTCTGTTTTTCCCTTTTCTGCTTGTTTCTTCCCTCTGTATTTTCCTTTCTGCTCATTGTTCCCTCCTCTAGCAGTTTCCCTCCTCTCCCCAGCACCCAGCCCTCTGCACAGGACCTACTTATTTTGCCTTTTCTGCTCCTTTTTCTGCCCTTCATTTTGCCTTTTCTGCTTATTTTTCTGCCCTTTGTTTGTACTTTTTTGATCCTTTTTTGCCCTCTGGGTTGCCCTTTTCTGCTCTGTTTTGCCTTTCCTACTAATTTGTCTGTTCCTTTTTTGCTCACTCCTTTTTCTACCTCTCTTTTGCCTCTCTCTGCTCGTTTCTTCCCTCTTGCCGCTGTTTTGTCAAGACCTGACTTTTCAACTAAGACCTTGCACCCCAGTGCCCAGATACCCCAGTGATGACAGTGCGCCACTCTACAAATGTTAATTGATTTATTGATTGAAAATAGTATTATTGCAAATATATCATTAGCGAAAAATCTAATTACTATAGAACCGTCCGTGACTGTGCCAAGAACAGACCATAGAAACTCTTTGACCTAATCAAAACCACGAGCAATGCCCCCCATCTTCAACCATAACATTTGATCACCAAACAAAGAAAGCAGTAGAATTTGTACAGTTCATCGATGCAAAAGTTAAGGATACACATCCTACGTCACACGAGGTATACATATCCAATGGCTCCTAGCATAGTTTTGTCGTCATCACTGAGAACGTCATCCTCAAGAGCATCTTGAAAACCAAACTTTGAACCATTCTCAAGGCCCTTTCCCAAGCAACAGTGCAGTAGACCTCTACACCCACATGCTACCCTACTGGACAAATTTGGTTAACCTCTTTCACAGCAAATGATCCTTTCCTGATGTCAGGTGACCCCACTACTAAAGAATCCCTCAGCTGATGTGAATGACATTATCCAGTCCAATCCAAAAATGTCTTTATTTCGGTCGAGGACAATAAAAGACATTACATAGACGGTATAAAATCAAGTTAAAAGGTGTAAAAAAAAGTCATAAAAATTAATACACAGGTGATTAATATGGAATGACAGTCAGCATTTGGACCATTCTGTTTTCTAAAAAGGCCTTACGCGCCCACCACGTGGAAGTTAAAAAACGAGAAACAGCTTAAACAATAGGTAGATGAGTGTTATACTTTAATAGTCTGAAAGCTTCTTCATAGCACCTTGTGCCCAGGTTCCTACACAATTGTACCAGCCATCTTAGTCAATTTTTTTTTATCCCGGACAAAAAAAGAATACATGGAGTTCCGTCTCCTTTGCATTAGTGCATGCCGGACATCCCAGATCAACGCTGGCCCCCACCCTGTTCTGCCTTTATATCAACGGATTGGTTGACAAACTGAGCAAGTTGAAGGATATAGATGCTCATAAGCTAGCATACAAACTAATTCCGGCACTGATGTTTGCCGACGATACCCTCTTGCTGTCCGAAATCACTGACGGGTATTCAGAAAATACTAGACGTTTTTGCAGAGTTCTGTGAAACCAGGGGGTTGGAGATCAATATACAGATGACAAATTATATGGTCTTTAACCCCGTTCACACACCAAAACCCCAGACCTTAGGCGGCCTGGCTAAGCTCTACAGAAACTCCTCACGCAAGCCATTAGGACCTGTTTTAGAGATTTACAAAACCAAACTAAGAAGCTCTGTCATGTATGGGGCGGAACTATGGAGGCATTGTCTTCCAAAGAGCATGCTTAAAACTGAGAACAATCTTTTTAGACATTTGCCTGGTCTACCAGCGAGCTCCACACTTGTTCCATTGCACCTGGATCTAGGGGTAAGACCCATTGTAGAGGAAATCGGCTGCAGACCTCTTTTATTTTGGCGTTGAATATGGGTGACCCCCGAACTGGCCAAATTTACGTCAGAGTTGCAGGAAACTTTGGATCTCCCAGGTATCTACAAACTGGCCTGGTTCGCGCATCTTAAAAAAGGTCTCCACAACTTAGGTAGAGATAGTGTCTGGAGTAATCTGGAGGTAGCCTGCACTGCAATCTCACGGACAGGATAGGTTAGTAGCTATAGGGAGGGCAAACTAGCCTGATTCTTTGAAAATCCTGCCATAGGCCCCATCACTGCCAAATTTATGGACGTAAAGGACACCTATACTCTGGAGTCATGCCTAAACGAAATCAAACCAGCTCTCGCTAGGAAGTTTTATGTCCAGTTCAGGCACGGTTGCCTCCCGCTGCATGCAATTTCAAACAAATGGTCCACCAGCTCGATCTGGGATGTAAAAGAATAAAAAATTACATTATCAGCTTCCGCCTTATCACCACCTTTCATTCCTCACCAAAATCACTGTAAGATGTGTAGTGAAGCAACTCACGCAACACATCAAGGACAACAGTCTTCTAGACAAATTTCAATCCAGTTTCATTCAAGGCTGCAGTACCAAAGGTGTAGTATTTTAATGGTTTGAATCTTACCTCACGGGAAGATCTCAGATGATTAAAACTGAAAACTGTCTATCACATCCAAATGCTGTGGATGAAGGTGTTGCTCAGGTCTCTCTCCTTTCTCTGACCATATTTAGGGGCAGATTTATGTTAACTGGCGCATCCCCAGGGATGCGCCAGTTAACATGCGCCACAGTGCGCCAAAGCTACGCCAGCCATGGTGCGCCGCATTTATAATGTGGCGCACCATGGTGCAAAAACGGCACAGATGCGTGACGCATCTGTGCCGGAAATGTGGCGCATTGCTGGAGTTGCGTCGCAAGCGCGACGCAGCTCCAGCAAGGCTCGGGGGTGCCCCATTTTAACAATGCTGCATCAAGACCTACGCCTGCTTCAAGCAGGCGCAGGCTTTTGACGCAGCATTGGCTTAAAAGTGACTGAGTGAAATCTCATAGATTTCACTCAGCCACTTTTGCGAGGCGCACCTGCCCCGGAACGCCCACCCTGCGCCAGAACGCCCACAAGCGGCGCAGGGCTTTACAACGTGACGCATCTGCCTAAATGCGTCACATTGTAAATCGTTCGTAGGGATGCGCCACGTTTACGCCGCCTTGCGTGACGCAACAGCGGCGTAAACGTGACGCAAGGGCCTCATAAATCTGCCCCTTAGTCTTTACTAGGGGTGGGTGGTAAACGCCGCTCCAAGGGCTTAGCTCACAGAGTTTCGTAACTCTACGCTCTCCTTGGAGCACGTAGTTTGGCAAAAACTCCACCAACCCCTGCATACAGGAGTTTACCAGCACATGCCCTAGTAATTATGAAGAGTTTAGTGTTGGTTTTATCCCGTCTTTGCTGAATACTGCTAGTTTGGAGTGCCGTGCCAATTCTTTTTGCCGACAGCTTGTGTTACAAAGTCTCATGCAAATCTTCGTAATGCCTGGGACCACTTATTGGAATATGTATTTCCAATAGCTAGCACCTTTGAATAGATATTTGTGCACTTGCACTTGTATGTCCGGCGTTTGTTTCTGCTTGTGAACGCTCCCGTCATCGTTCAGCGTTTCTCTCTGACAGCGTGTTATCTTCTCTACAACCATGTGTGTGACTTGTTATTAGTGATTGCGATTCCTCATTGGCATGCAATTTGAATAGCCAGCACTGTGTTGAGATCAGCCAGTGCAAGTTTCTACTTGTATATGCTGAATGATAAGGCATATAGTAACTCACTGGAAGGAAGGTTTGCACTTGAGACAAGAAATGCACTTGCCACTTCTGAGAATTCTTTGCCGCACTAAATTAATTTCTTAAATCCTTCCTTAAAGAATTTGCTGTAGATGTGGTGGTTTAGATGAAGAACTATTTGATATTGTCTCAGATTATTAAAGAAATTGAGGGGACATCAATCATTGATCCTGACAATGTCTGAAAGAGCGTGACCACCCATTCCAATATATATCAAAAGTTAAGGTTTGACTAAATGATAATTATGCTCCTGAAGGTGAAAAGATTATGCTAATAGTTATTATAATTGTTTTACATACAAGTCAACTTCAATATCTGCACTGGCTGTCTGCATGTGGTGTCAGCTGCCACGCCTCCCTTGTAGCGCATTGGAATCCTGCTAGGAGAGAGACTGTGGAACTGCTGCCCTTAACTATTTGTTGGTGCGACCAAGTGACAAGCTAGTACTGCCACAGCTGACAGTGATAATAACCTGCAACAAGGGGATCTGAGAGGCCCATAATCACTAAAGATTCTCCCTCTTGACCTTCAAAGCATGTCCCCCAAGCATTTGCAAACGCTCATCTAACTAAATTATCTACTAATTGAGTCTGTGTTTTGCTATGAACTACAATACCTCAAACCACATAAATCATAAACTGCAACTCCCAGAGCACTTTAGAAGAATCACCAATGAACAACCAGTGGCAAAATGTGCAATGGAGCTTCAGATTGCAGAAAGAATTTAAGTACGCTAGATCGTCACCATTGGGACCACAAGCCTGGGTGACCAATAGGAGAATGCTTAACTTAAACAAACATGGAGCTTGCCAATGGGTGGCAAACGAGAATACGTAGTTTACAGAATCAGTCACCGATGATCACTAAGATTTTTCGAGAGCGGGACCTGAGACTTACAGGGTAACAAATGGCACAGCCGGTGACCATGGTGGAGAAAGAGAGATCAGTCTTCTCTCAGAACTGAAGTGGTGTGGAGAAGGACTTTCGAGAGAAGGTAGGTTTACTTTACTGGCCTTGTAAGTTTACTAATGTAACAGTTTTTTCTGGTATCGAGCTCTCCATAAGTAATGTGGACAAGGTTATTATGGCGGGTAGAAGGCTGGAGTTTATAGGGGTTGGAGCTGTAGTGAGTGATCTTGGCAGTATTGCACTGTTCACATGAGAAGCAGAGTCTGTGATGGGGTAGGCCTGAGTTATGATCACTATCGCTAGTAGATTTGTATCTAGGGAAGTAAAGTTGTGGCCTGGTCCTAAGTGTAATCTACAAGACTCCTTCCTCTTAAAACGTAAAATTCATCAAGCCCCAGTCAAGGACAAGCGTAGTGATCTAATTGTACCGTACGCCTCTGACCCTAGTAAGATCGGACCTACTATACAGACAAGCATAAAAGAAGTACCTATATCTCACTGCTCTAGAGTCATAGTGAATGCCCCTGAAATCCAACAGAAGCCTAGAACCATGACAGGAGGATCAACCATAATACCTAGAGTTTGTGTACAGGATAAAATAACAGCTGTTAGTACCCAGGGTAAAAGAGGGATTAGCTATGCTAATAAAGGCCACTCCCCTAACAAAATATACATGACCAGTGTCCCCAAATTGACAAAAGCAACATAGAGCACCCTGACTCTCTGACAAACAAAGCCATTCACTGGTTGCGACATGTGAGAGGCTGTCGGTCAGTGATAAGGGAAGACATTCTGGAGGCAAAAAGGATTAGCGCCCCAAATTATAAATATGACTCCATAGAGCTTACCATGAAATATGCTTCTCTTGCTGAAAATCTCTTTGCCCTAGAATTTAGGACTAGTGCCCCTGCACAATCGATGATCCAGCTAAGAAAATCCTGCCCCGAGCTCCAAGAGCAAATTTCTCGAGCTATGGGTGGAGCATGCGAGAGAAACTGCTCAGGACTGGATAGCAACGATTGACATCTAATATATCCAACTGCAGGAACTGGGGTCACTGGGGAGACCGTAAATGACATAGAAATAATGGGGACCCCAAAAACGGTGGATGCTACAGACCAGAGTGCTGATCATCCTCCGAAACTTAATCTAAAGCTAGGCGTAAATTGTGGGGATATTTCCGCAACCGGCCCGAATGGAGGATCCATTGGTGAAGGTGAGCAGGGGTCGCCTGTTAGCCCTGCTGTACCTTCTCTTAATGGAATATCTGATGACATAGGGGGTGATATTGGCAAGCTAGTCTCCTGGAATATAGCGAGGTTAGGCTCTAAACAGGAATCTCAGGACTGGAGAAGTTTTGTAAACACCTTTGATGTGTGCATCTTCCAGGAGACCTGGCTCTGTGAACCATGTTTTCTCGAGGGCTACTTGACTTATCACATTCCAGCATTAAAAGGCGCAAAGGGTAGACCCATGGGTGGCCTTACTATTTGGGTACGACAATGTTTAGCGCTTACTATCAAAGTAGTTGACACCAGAAGCAGAGACATCCAACTTATTAGAGTCGACTTTGGCTCTCAGGGTTGGCTTGACATTTACAATGTTTACGCCAGGGGTTACAGGGGAGGGAGGTCAGAAGTTTGTGCGGCTTTGGGTTCCCTCCTTGAAATCCACACCCTAGATAATAATGTTGTGATAGCGGGTGATTTAAACAGAACTTTCGAACCCTTGGCTATCCAAGAAGGCTGGGCTGGAGATGAGGAGGATAGGCAGTGGGGCGTCCCTAAATTACATCTGAAACCTGTCACTCGTTGGTCTGAGGATATCATCTCCCTAAACGCAATATGCTACGAAAGTGGCTTGAGGGCATTAAATGGAAGGACCTTGAGTGATAAGGCAGGGGCAAATACCTTTGATAACGGGCGATATAGGAGCAGAATAGACTACGTCCTATGTAGTCTAAAGCTCTGGCGACAAGTGGTCGATATGGAGGTAAAATCTAGAATAGAAAGTGATCATAATCTGTTATGTGTTAAACACAAATGGTGGGTTCCAACTAGTGTGGTTATGACACACAAGGTAGTTAATGCCCCTTTGACTGTTCCGACTAACGACATGCGCAGGTTGAAATGGGTATACGTCAAGGCTAACCAGCAAGCCATAAACAGTATTAATGCTCAGGTTGATGAAGCAGTAATACTCCTTGAACAAGCAAACCTAACTGACCTAGGCAGCGATAAAGCAACCATAATCCACAAGAACCTCTTCGCAGCTATCAGGGATCATTTCCAGAAACCTGCGAAAAAAGTTAGTGTGAGAAATCTCAAACCAGCTAAGTGGTATAACGCTGAGTGTAGGCAGACTGGAGTAGCTTTAGGAGCCGCGATTAAGGGGAGGGATTTGGTGTCTATTCGCCTTGCTAGAATAGAATATAGAAAAGTATAGCAAATGCGAAGAAACTGTGGGATGAGCTCCATTGGCAAGAGTTAAAGGAGGCTAGTGACAAAAAAGATTCTAGGCTATTCTGAAATATTGTCAAATGGGGTAAGGGGGGTGTATCGGAGCCTCCCGACAATAATGTATCTCAAGAGGACTGGATCAATTATTTTAAGCTTCAGTACGCAGATACCCAGCCCAACAACTTGATGGTTGGCTATAGGCCTTCTTTTTACAAAAACAACTTATTTTGTAACAGCGAAGTTATGATGGCCCTGAGCACAGTATCTAATGGTAGAGCCCCGGGACTAGATGGGGTGCCGGCGGATCTTTTTATCAATGACAAAGAGCGCTGGAGTAAATACATCCTTCTCCTTCTCAACACGGTCGTCCAGATACCGGCGTCATGGCAATGCGCAGTTATAATTCCTGTTTTCAAGAAAGGAGATAAATCGCAACCAGGAAATTATAGGCCCATAAGCCTAATTGACACCATCCAAAAGGTGATTGGTAGGGTGGTTTTTAATAGACTTTTGGATTGGGCCGAAGAGAACAACGCCCTGTCGCCATTTCAAGCAGGTTTTCGAAAATCTATCAGCACGATGGACCAGGTCTTCCGTTTCATTCTATCACAGTGGAAGACCGTGTTACTGGGCAAGGGCAGCCTGTATGCAGCTGTTGTAGATTTGCGGGCTGCCTTCGATCTAGTCCCAAGGTTTAAACTGTGGCAAGTGCTGAAGAACCTGGGCCTACCAGAAGAACTTTTGACAATGTTAATGAGGCTCCATGAGGCAAACTTTACGAGGATCCAGTGGGGAGGACATGGGATGGTCACCTCAGACTTCCCTGTTGAGCGAGGGGTACGCCAAGGTTGCTCGATGGCCCCCACGCTGTTCACGCTGTATATTAATTGAGTTGTTTCCCGTATGTTGTATGAAAATGTGGACGCCCCATCATTGGCTGGCACCAAGACAACGATTTTAATGTTTGCAGACGACACTCTGATTTTATCCAAGACCCCGAGTGGTCTACAGCACGCCTTAACCCTCTTTGATCAATTTTGTGAGGATCATGGACTAGAAATCAATGTGTCCAAAACAAAGCTTATGGTTTTTAACCCATGTCGTGGACGTAGATCTCACATCGTTATGAATGGTCGCCCATTAGAGGTCGTCAACGCTTTTACATATTTGGGAATTCATATATCACATGACCTAAGATGGACCAAACATATAGACATTGCAACTATAAGACACAAACAAATAGCTGGTGCTCTTGGCTCCGAGCACAGAAAATCCTTAACAAAACCAGTAAAACCAGCACTCCAGGTGTATGAGGCCAAAGTCCTAGGATCAACACTCTACGGGGCTGAGCTGTGGGGCTATGAGAACCTTGGGAAACTGCAAATTTGGGAAAACAAGTTCTTCCAACTCATTACTAGCCTCCCTAAAGGTACTCCTTTGTTGCTGCTTCGGTTCGATCTGGGCAGGAAGGCTGTATCTGATTTAGCAAGGTTGCGCCCAATTATGTACTGGCGTAGACTTTGGACTACACCTGAACTTTTACATTACGCTGAGGGATTTATGGACATAATCAAAGCAGATTTGTTCCACAAAATTGGATGGCTAAAAGAACTTAGAAAAATGTTGGGTGCCCTCGGCCTCCACACGCTATGGGAAAATCCTGAAGGTGCCTCATTTCCATCAAAGACTAATCTTAAAGAGATCTATTGGGAAAAGGTGGTCGAACGAACCTGGAACGAAACTAGCCCAGAGACTATGGCTGGAAAATTTCTGGAGGCGAAGTTTCTTCCCACCTTCGAACTTTACTGGGATGTCATCACTAGCCAGAGGGATAGGAAGTTGCTTTTCCAGATTAGAGCAGGTGCTCTTCCCCTTAGATCTCTGACAGGCAGGTGGGGTGGCCCATCAAATAGTTCTTGCCCATCCTGTGGAGTGCATGATGAGACAATTGGACACTTTATATTCGCATGTAAGTCCTATACAGAGCCCAGACGCATCTGGCTTACCCCTATGTGCAAGAACTTAGGTACGATTAGCAGTGCGGTGGCCCTAAGAATTATACGTACCAGTTCTTCACTGTCTATAGTAACAGCCACTGCTAAATTCCTCTGCTGGTCATGGTCCATTAGACAAAAGTTTCTAGACAGATGAATACAGAGGAGGTCATTGTCAGAGTGTTTATATTGTATTTTTATCTGTAAAATTGTATCTGATAATGTAATTGATGTACTTTTATTAACTTTTTAGCTTTATTTTTAAACATAAATGTTTTTAATGGTTCTATGGTTGTTTGTAAATGCTTTTATGAGTTAATCTCGAATAAAGCAAATTTAAATTGAAAAAAAAATTGTTATTTGTACTTCATTCCCTCCCCCACCTCCCCTGAATGGGCATCTGGTGAAAGATTCCCCACAATCTGAATGCTGCAGCCCTTGGCTTCCTTATGATTTACATGCCTTTATTGGAAACGGAAATCCTCATTTACTGCTGTTGAAGGCTGCACTTAAGCTTTTTTTCTGCTTCCCTCATTCTTCAGACTTCAACTTTTTTAATGTTGTTTTTCATATATGTTAAGAGACATGATTTAGCAGACCAAAGGTGATCTGAGCAAAACTACTAGGTGCGCGCAATCATGACCAACTACTTTGATCACATCAGATTACACTCCACTTGCGTGTGGAATTCCACGACCTCCACCAAGACTTACATTGAACCGCTAGGAGCCCGAATAAAAGATCCCGGATCCTTCATCACCTCTATGCTGATGACACCCAACTCTACCTCAAGTTGTCCTCTTCACACTGCATTTCACTCTTTGCCACTACCCTCAACTCCATTCAAGAATGGATGTCGTCTCATTGCCTAAACCTGAATCCCTATAAAACGGAATTCTTTCTTATCAGAAACTCAAATTCTGCACCTCCTGTTCAATTATGGATGGAAATCTGGACATTCTTAACACAAAATCTACCTTAGTCGACAGTGCCAAATGCCTAGGTGCCTTCCTCGACAAAAGATTTAATCTCCAAGACCAAATCAAAGCCAAGAATGCACGCTTCCATCTGTGCCTTCTATGGGGGATTCGATCTTTTATTCCTGAGCAAGACCTGAAAACTCTTGTCCAATCTCTGGTACTATCCAAGACTACTGTAATTCTCTTTTTGCAGGCCTCCATAAGGCCCACCTATCTCCTTTAAAATGTATCCTCCATTCAGCTGTGCGTTTCGTCTACAGGACCAAAAGAAATGACCATAACACACCTTTGCTGATAACTCTTCGTTGGCTTCCTATTGAAACTAGGACCATGTACAAGATTCCTCTTATCAACCATAAAGCCATTCACACTTCTACCCCCACTACCTAGCAAATACATTCAAAATATCAGCTGGCTCTAATCCCTCACGAAATGCTGAAAATGTGCTGCTCTAATCTCCAACTTTCAAAAGGGAAAGATTTACGGCATGATCTTTCTCAGGTAATGTGATTAGAATTTGCAACTCGCCATCTTCAAAACTTCGCCCCACCACCTCTTTCCAGATCTTCAAAACTGACCTGAAAACTCTTCTCTTACAAAGACATTTTTATCAATAACACTCCTTGCCAAACTTCCCACCTCCCAATCTATTGCTTGACCCTGAATGTTATATGACACTCATGAGAGCAATAATGACCTTTCCACTTCAACTCTGTAACTATGTAATATGTATTTGCGCATCCCTAATTGTTTTAACTTTTCTAAATATGTAACCTGTAGTGAATATGTAATCTGTAAATACGTGGCTCTTGCCATGAGTAACCGTAGTAGTTACACTATTGTGACCTACTACCATCTTTCTCTGAATTTCTTATGTAACGTTCTTCTATTGTAGAACACTCTGCAGTGGCGTAGCTAGGGGGGGGCGGTCCTCCCCAGGCGGCACCATTTTTGAGGCGGCCGCGCGGCACTGGAGACCCGTTGCGGCGGCCTTTATAATTTATTTGGGATTCTTGGAAACGACAAGGCACAGTGTCCCAAATAAATTAATAAGGTGGGCCTCCAGTGCCGCACCCGCCGCCCGCGAATTGCACTGTGCCTGCCTGCTGCAGTTAAAATTTAAAAGCAGGTCAGGAGTGTGCAGACTGCAGCGCGGGTGCGGCATAAGTCCCGCCGCCGCGTTTGTGACGTCCTCGTCCATCCTCCGGCTCCGACCGTTGTGGTTGTTGGCCCCGCCCAGCCTCGCTCAGAGTCCTCCAGGGGGCCGTCAATCAGTTATCAGTAGTAGCGTGCGCGGCTCGTGGGACTGTGTTCCAGGGCCTCCCGTCTGCCCCAATCGGTACGCAGCTTCTCGGCTGCTGCGGCCATCCCGGTGCCAATCCCGGAGCCAGACATCCAATACAACAAGGTGAGGCTGAGTTGTACGTCCAGAGCCCCCAGTGGGCCCTGCCAGGGGCCGCTTGACGGCGCCCAAGTATGTGGCAACCTTCGTCGGACTCCATGACTACGGAAGTGCCTTCCCAGTGTTTTCTTGTGGTTGGAGTGTTTGCCATTTATTGCAGTATTATCCTTGTACCTGTGTTTGGTACTCTTTTGTAACATGCACACGCCTCATTTCTCTTGTAACACACTTTGCTACCTCTCACATTTTGTTGGCTTTTGATACTTGCACAAGTGCCACCATTGCCTACGTAACGTTTGTTCTTGTGCCTGAGTGTCTAGCATATATTTCAGTATTATACCTCCAATTGTACTTTGTTTTCTCTTGTAACCTGCACACTTGTCACTTTTTCCTCCTGTAATACACTGTTTGCTACCTCATGTATTTTGTTTGCTCACAATTGTCACTTTTACCTCATGTAACTAAACGTCTGCTTTTTTTAATTTGTTCACTTGTAATTTTCTCCTCATGTATCATTACTGTTCCTATTGTGAATCGCTCTGACGCCTTCGGGTAAAGTCGGCGCTATATAAAAACGCATCAATAAATAAAAATAGGAGCAGCGGTGTGACGCAGCTGACCACCCCATGCAGAATGTCAGGAGGGGCCCATATTCTCTAGTAGCTCACAGATATTCGTTTATTGGCCTGGGGTTGAATAGGGACCCCACTCAAGGGTTGTGAGGCCTCTGTATGTTTGCCCCCAGGTGATGTTGTTATGCTGTTAATGCAGGGCGCTGAAACCAGTGTGCGGGGGTTCTCAATGCTGTCCATGTGCAGTCCACAGCTGTGTGGGGTCGCCTTAAAGTGCTTCGAGGTCTTCTCTGCACTGTTTAGGGAGCTCTCGGTTGCAGTCTCAATTACCAAAGTTGCTTCCTCTAAAAATGCATATGGAGAGCATTGCACACAGAGAATGACACTGTTCTCATTATTTCCTGTATTGCAGGGTCACCAGCTTTATTCCACCTGTTTCAGGTGATACATTCAGAGCTTGAAATGCTGCGTTTTCTTCAATCCATTTATTGCCCGCGCATTTTAGGCTTGACGCTCGTTTAAAAAGCTATTTCCTTTACAAAGAATGTCTCTGGCTATACAATCTTGTTCACTGACTTTTTTCGTAACTGTGTTTTATTGACTGTCGACAACTGTGGCATACTAGTGCTTAAGGCCTGACCTGCTCCATAATCCTAGACAAGTGATCCAAGGAAGCTAGGACCCGCCAGTGTATGCATATCAATAAACTTACATGCATATATTAGGTTTTCCTATTCATCATAATTATCTAATTATTCGATTGTCAGTTAGAAATGATGCCACTGTCTAAAGGCTACGTTGGGAAAACTGCAAAAATGAATACATTCTGAGGTAGAAATACCACCACAGAGGCTGAAGAATTGCTATTAAGCAGCTGAAACAGGTGGGGGGGGGGATTATGAGATTTATTTGCGAACTTGTTGCAGTAAACAAGCTAAAAGCTGATGCAAATCACTTGATTGATTCTACAAAAAAGATGTGAATAAAAGATTTTGCTTTTGACAGTTAGCGGGCTATTGGGCTGTGCGGTGGGATTTATTTCAAGTGCTCACTGTCCTTTTTCCCCAGCACCGACCCCCAAAAGGGGCGGCAATCTGAGGGATAGCCCCGGTCGCCACAAGCTCTAGCTACGCCCCTGACACTCTGACACCACTGGGTAATGCCTGTACTATATAAAAACGCATAAATAAATTCCAACTCTTCTTCGAGCTTCTGTGCGACTAATTTGAATGTGATATTAAAGAATATGGGGTTTAAAAGGTATATGTAGAAGACTGTTGCTTAGGCCAAAGGACTTGGGACTCTCGGGCGAACTCTTTGTGAAATATGGAACAGGAATTGGAGGTGAAGCCACATGTAAGCCGCCAGTTTGCAGGTATAGTGTATCCTGTTTTGTGTTTGTTATGAAAAGCTACCCTCTTCTTCACACTATTGCCGATTGGATCCTTCTACACGGGATACTTCGAAGACAGAAATTCTCCCGGAAAACATTCAGCTCTCGAAGATTTGCGTCGCTGCTGCATGCACGGGTTCTTTAATAGGGGCTGCTAGTACTTCTCATTACATTCTGATGCTGCTGCTGAATTTCTTTTGGCACTAACACCTATAAACATTTTGTATTTAAAACAGAGGAGTCCTCAAAGTCCGTTCTCCTTATCTAGTAACTGCTTGGTGTTGTACATTAAGATTGTGTACCTCACAGCTTGTGCTATTCTGGGAAATTGTCTAGCTAAGAAATTTTAGCAGATGAAGCTAAAGTACAAATGAAATTATGTTGTAAACACAATTGCACTTTGGAAATTCAAATATTACTCAAAATATTTCTATGCGTCTATTAATTCTGTCCATCTGTCGGATTATGGAATTGTCTAATGCCTAAACAATTTAGGACAAATTTACAAGAACTGACTCATCGCTGCATTTTAGCAGAGATGCGTCAGATTAATTGCGACATGCAAAAAAAACCTTGCGCCACCATGGATGCGTTGCATTTATAATGCAGCGCACCGTGTTGCAAGGATTGACAGAAGCATCACACATCTGTTGGCGTAAAGTTCTCGCATTGCTGGAGTCGTGTCGCAAGCACGACGCAACTCCAGAAATGCTCAAGAATGCCTATTCCTATTGTGCTGCATCACTCCTTACGCCTGCTTCCAGCAGGCGTAAGGTTTTGACGTAGTGGCGTCGTAGAAGTGACGCAGTGAAATCTTGTAGATTTCACTGCATAACTTTTACAAGGCTTTCTTGCATGGGAACGCCCACACTGCATACATTATACCTGACACAGGAATAATGTGACACAGGGCTTTACAACATGACGCATCTTCCTAGATGCTTCACGTTGTAAATGGTTTGTATTGTTTACGACCCCGCTGCGTCACAAAAGTGCCGCAACGGCAGCGTAAAAGTGTCGCAAAGGGCTTGTATATCTGCCCCCATGAGTTGAAGGCTTCGGAGGGTTCATGTTTTCGGAAGATTGTGGGGATAGCATATTGGTACAACTTTCTAAACTGAGAGATAGCAGGTTGTCCTTCTGATAGTCTTCTGTCTTAGGCCCGCTGTAAATTCTTCAAAGAAGAAGGAAGACATGCTGAAGTTTCACACCTTTATAAAATGATATTGAAAACATATTCCAAAGTCCTACATAATTGTAAATATGATTGTATTTATATGACGCTTACTACCCTTGATAAGGCATTACAACGCCTTGCAGTGAGCAGCAGGCTACTCCGGGACCGGTAAATAGGTGGTAGAATAGAAATATGCGCTTCCTTTTCCTTGTAGGATTAGTTGTGGCAAATTTGCGTTCTAAAGATCTTGTGTATTTACTCTACTTTATTGAAGAGGAATACATTCACTGAAATAGATTAGTAAAGAAAAGGTATGATATTTTATTGGGAGCAGGAAAAATGTGTGCCTGTTAGTTGACGCAGTAGATTTCTATTAAAAAGTTGTTTTTAATTTGCCAATAACATTGACGTAGTTTGATGAATCTTCATGAAATTTTTAAAACTAATTTGACTCTCACTTCAGCACCCGTCTTGAAAATTTCAGGGTGATTCATCAAGCCGAGGCTGAAAAAGGGGGGGGGGGTCCCAAAACGCTTTTTCTCCTTCTTAATTTCCATAGGAAACTCTAGACACGGCTACAGCCCGAACTGCTGAACGTAATGACACAAAATTGGGCAAAAAGTAACTCTTGGCCCAGAAAGCACTCTTTTTATTAAATGGTGTAAATCTGTTCTGTAGTTCCTGACAAATGTTAAGATTTCCTAAATATACAACTGTGGCCGAGGTGGATCTGCGAACCCTCCAGATCTCGTGCCTGAGATCTGATTGACTGCCAACACTTCAAACCAGGAAGTGTTGGCAGCCATCTTGTGACTCTGCTCAACGGAGTCACAAGCAAAAACGTTAAAAAAAGGAAAGGGGGCAGGGTAGAAACACCCTGACCCCCTAGGCCTGTTCTTGCTTCCATGTAGCTGAGCAGAATTGCTTTTGGACAGAGGGAGCTGCATGTCAGCAGCTCCCTCTGTCCAAAAGCACGGCGGCTCCCACAGGTGGCGGGGAGCCAGCAGGGACCACGGGGGCCTTGTGTCTCCCCCCACAACCCCTAACGAGCTCGGCGTGACCCGGGGGATGGTGTTCCCGGGGCAATATCGGCCAGAGGAGGGGGGAACCACGCTGAAAAACAACAGCTGGCAATTCTATACTTACGCCCGCAGCTTCCATCCCATACACCTCTAACACAGCATTCCATATAGTGAAATGCTAAGGCTGCGAAGAAATTTCAGTCAAGGCAGTGCTTTAAAAAGATGTCAACAAGAAGCCAAACTGAGATTCTTGGCTCGAGGACAGTCAGTCAAGACTCTTGATCGAGCCATTGCTAAAGCTAATCAGGATTGTAGGGAAACCATTCTCTATGGGGGAGTATTAAACAGAAAAAATAAAAACAACAAAGATAATGGAAATAAAGATGAAACCAATGTAAGAATAATCCTAACATACAATAAACAGGAGCAACAGAGAAGATCCATCGTCAGAAAACAATGGCCTATTATTTCAAGTGATCCTGATATAGGTGCGAAACTCCCCAAAAATCCTACTATAATATTTAGAAAAGCTCTATCAATGAGTAATATACTGGTTAGAAGTAGTCTGGAAATAATTGAAACAACTAGCTGGCTCTCATCGCGAAAAAAATTCTACAAATGTAGCTCTTGTAGAGCATGTCTATTTGGAACCAATAATTCCCAATATTTCACCCCATTTCACAACAGACTTGTTAAAATAGACAGCTTGTATACATGCAAAACTGAATTTGCGGTTTATGTATTGGAGTTTGTAGGAAAGTAGGATCTGCTTCTTATGGTTACCCCCGCTTTTTGCTTGATGTTGCACTGTTTTAACTAGTCTGACAGGGATCCTGCTAATCAGGACCCCAGTCTATCTGCTTTCTCCCTTAATTTGTTATGCATGTACTTTGGTACACTCCAGATTGGATACTGTGGTACCCTTATAAGTCCCTAGTATATGGTACCCATGTACCCAGGGATAGATACCCCAGAGGCCTCCCGTGGGCTGAAGCATGTATTATGCCACCCATGAGAGGCCATGCAAAATGGAACTACAGGTCTGCTACTGCAACCTATGTAAGCTGGTGCTTGCATCACTTACTTTAGATATAGGTTCACTATATCTATAGGTCACTACACTTAAAACTTAATTGTCACCCCTGTAGCAGGCCTTATCAATCTTGAAGGCAGGGTGCTGGGATTTACGTGAAAGGGTGCCTCTCCCTAATCAGAGCCCCTCTGCAGTCTTCGGAGACCATTCTCCCGGGTTGTCTGTGACTCAGCCGGACATATAGGTAGAGGTGCATTAGAACCTTGCTGTAAATGCCATCTCGAAAATGGCTGCATAAAAACATATCGTGTTTGGTATCAAACACCTTGGAATCATACCTCCACATCGGTAACCGGTGTGGGAGGTATAATTTCACCCTTCTGAAGCGAGCTTCGTGGGGTCACTGGTCTATCCGGTGCCAGCCTTCTCGACCCGGTCATTACAAAACTAATTCTGCCGACCAGAGACACATTTCTGCCCTCCTGCTGCTAAGCCAAGCTCGAGCAGAGGAAGGCAGCACAATAGGCATCCTGTCACGGGGAGTTGTGATCACCTCCCAGACAGGGTTTAGTGTATTGGGGCTGGGTGGGTGTACTCTGAGAGTGCTTAGAAGGAAGCACCTGGGGCACATTTGGTGTCCCTGTGCATAGTCCAGATCAAATCAGTTCTGGGAGTCGTTGGCTCCTGCTCTGGCACGAAACTGGACAAAGGACATGGGAGTAACCTCCCCTCTGTCCTGCCCCTCCCCATAGGAGGGTCCTCTGAATCTGTCCAACCCTCTCCTGTGGGTACAAAAGGGCTTACCTGACTGTAGATCTTCAGATTTTACGTGGACAAGATTCTACAAGAAGAAACCACTGGCCTTTGACCACCTGGACACTCCGGACTTCGCTGGACTTCGACTGGGCCCGACTTTGTCTCCCTCTCCGTCAAAGCTTTGTCTTTGCCCTTGCTTCATACAGGCTCTGTGCAGGACCTGTGGTGTACTAAGGACAACTGAAGAATCTCCCTTGGGGTGAAGGAGTCACACCCCTGCATTCACAGGCACTTCAACGCAACTGACCAGTCTGCTGCTCCTGAGCTCTTGCAGACTCTGAAGCCTCCAGCAACACAGGAGGTGGGTTACGAAGGTCCCTGAGGTTGATCTGCCCTCTCAGCAAGTTTGAAGCCAGTATCCCTCGTGGTGACTGCATAACCCGAACCCTTGTGTGCTGCGTCTATTTGCAAGTGCATATGCTTGTTGGCAATTCCCGAGCTTGTGCATTGGACTTTGTGTAGTCCTGACCCTGAGCAGTATTTCCACCAAAGAACTCTGGCCTCCTCACACTGAGTGCTTCGTGGGCTGATACTTCATAATCTTGCTCGAGGTCCCCTCGCGAATCCTGGTTATTCAGCCTGTGGGTCCTTGTTGTATATAGAGGACAGATTACTTCAATTTGATTACATGTAGATTTATTGTAGGACACAGCTGAGTACGAACCTCGCCAGCTGACCAGACCATCAACTGACACAAGTAGAACACTCTGGCACAGGTTAGAACACACACAGGTATTCTGGGAAGCTGAGGCGGTAAGAACACTAAGGAAGGGCTAATGACTATTGTCAGCCATATTACATGAAGAATCAATATACAACACATCTTCCTCCTTTACAGAAAAGAAATAAAACAAAACATAAAACTAAAGCTTAAAGTATGGGATACAGCAACAATAATATTAAAGACAGATAGGAGGTCTAAGACGACTTGAACTATTTTAGTTTATGAAGGCAAAAGAGCATTTTGGGGCATAGAGTGTAAAAGTGAAGAGTGAGGTGAGACACAACACTCAAACTACTAATAGGCATCACCACTACCTACTCCCCTTAGACTGACAAAACAGGAAAAGACAGTCTACTCTATCCAATCCGTCTTTGACCAGCAAAACAGGAATAGACAGTCCACTCTCTGAAATCTGTTTCCGTCCACCAACGCTTTACGCTCTGAGTTGAAGATAGACAGTTCAACCTACGCCATCATGCTTTACAGATACCACAGTCTTAGATGCACTTTGAGAATTCCATACTTAGGCACTTATCAAGATTACTAAGTGCAGTAACGCATATGATGTAAAGAGATTCAAATTTTGGCTTGAAGTTTTCACTTCAAAAGATGGATACATATTCCTAGGTGTGACTAGCTTTAACACTGTCTGGACAACTGTCCATCCTTGATGTTAATCCTGGAACCTTTGTCCCCATTTTAACCTTACTGTCCAGACTCTGTCCTGGGACCTTTGCCCCCGTTGTGGACTTTCTGTTCAGACTCTGTCCTGGGACCTTTGCCCCAATTGTGGACTTTCTGTCCAGACTCTGTCCTGGGACCTTTGTCCCCATTGTGGACTTTCTGTCCAGGCTCTCCATCTTGGTACTGGGACATTCCGCTCCTTGTTCCGGGACAACCTTGTCTCCTCTTTGCACGACCATTGTCCATACTTTGTTTTTGGAACGGCCTTTGTCCAGTCCTGTTTCTTTTACCTCTGTCCTTCCGCTTCTTCAGCGCACTTATGGACTAGATTTGCCCTGCTCTTTGGCTTTCTGAAAATGACAAGTGCTAGTTGTGGAAGACTGTTCCGAGTCAACAGACGCGCTTCTGGTTCAGAAACATTTACTACCTGCAGGTTCTGTACACCCTTAGTTATTGGACATTTGTCCGTAGGTTCTCTGTGTGTATTTTAGGCCCTAAGGTACATTTCTGCGCTAAAATGTCCTACTCACGAAACTACAGTGGAAAAGGATTGCTTGCGCTGTTCTTAAACACTCTGTGCTGATTCTAGTTTGGATAAAACAATCCAAAGGAAAATACTTAATAAGTCCACAAGATGGCACTGTTGTGAACGAATACCATCAAAACTGTCTTCAAATACAGATACGAGTGCACAGTACTGCCGTGTTGAATGCTGTTGACTTAACCCCTTCCATGCTCATGACGAACCCCAGCCGTCATGCACTACGGTGCTCGTGTGCTGATGACGGCTGGGGTTCGTCACGGCCCGCCCCTGTTCGTGCTGTTTACAGCACAGCAGGGGAATCGCGGCCGCATCGAAGGGGCTAAATGTTCTTCATGCAGTTTAAACTAAACACTAGCGATGGATATGGCAACACGAGAAATACCTTCGCAATGTGTGAAGCTTAGCTGCAGCAGTTAAGCACACACTGGAACATTTGATGAAGAATGCCAAGATTAGAAAACAAAATGAGAATGTCTTCGCTTACCTATATTTTCGGCAAGAACCTTGGAGCGCAGCAAATTGTTGCCTTCAAAAAATAACAAATAAAACTCAATCTTGGCAACTAGGGACATGCGCTGTCTCAAGGAAATGACAATCAGAACAAGTGTGAATAGAAACACTTGGTCTTCGCTCTCTCACACAAGTTTATTTCATTGCGCTGTGCTCCAGTAACTCCGTTGCCATGGGAACAAAATGACACGGAGAATGAAGCTACAAAATGAGCGCTTGGCGTCGCGCAGTGACGTTTTACGTTGCGTGACAATGCGTGATGATGCACCCAGTCTGACAGCAAGGAATGATAACTTCCCTACTCCGAGATGACGCTGGGCACACAACGTCACAATGGAGCATGCAGATCCTCCGCTGAGACCAATGGAGATGCTAATACGTCATCATTTTGAAATGTGCCATGAAGGAGAGCGGGTCAACACGGAGGCAGACAAACTGTATTCAGAGGCAAACATACATTCCATTGCTCAAAAGACTCACGGTATAAGAACTTGGGTATTGTTTCTTTTTTCCTTTCTTTGTTTATATCTATAATTCACTCGTTTATGGCAGCATGTTTCAGTTTTTTCCAAGCGATTCTCTCTTATTTTCTTTCCTTTTACAGCAGCTGTGGCTTTAACTTTAAAAGTACTTCGCTCCAATCTGTGCAGTTTCTCGTGTCTAATACTTCATTTGTAACATTACAGGAAGCAGAGGAGAAATTTTCTCGAGCTTTTTCTTAAAGTTACTGGTTTCTTTTCATTATTGTGATGAGTTTCACAGCATAGGCAGTTCCTTTTTTCTTGCTTTTAGCTGCAGCTGATTGAGAAGTAGTTTAGTTTGACTTTTGCTGCCACTTTAGACAGGTTTCTTAACTTTTCAATGCGCTTCAAATACTTGCGGCTGGTTTCTTCCGTTTTCACGACGCTTCAAAGATTTCTGGTTACTTGGCAGCTTTGTTTCTCTAAACCTTACTTCTAAGCGCAGTTGGATGGTAAGGAGTCTTAGGTTCTTGTTGCGCAGTGCTGCCAGGGATAAGTAATGGACTCACGGTTCTTTAGTTGCTTTAGTTTCCTTTGACTTTCCCTCATTCATGCGGTTTCATGCTTCTTTTGATAATGTTACTGGCAGCAGATAGGTGGACCGCAGTGGGTTCTCTTTGCGAGGTGTAGCTCAGGCTGTGTTTGATGGTTTCCTCTCTGGTCTGGTCAGCAGAAAACATCGCCAAAATGTTGTAAATAGATGACAAGATACTTCTAGTTGATTACATGTAGATTTATTGTAGGACACAGCTGAGTACAAACCTCGCCAGCTGACCAGACCATCAACTGACACAAGTAGAACACTCTGGCACAGGTTAGAACACACACAGGTATTCAGGGAAGCTGCGGCGGTAAGAACACTAAGGAAGGGCTAATGACTATTGTCAGCCATATTACATAAAGAATCAATATTCAACAGTCCTCCTGAGGGTCATCTTGATTTCTGTTGGGCTTTCCTACTTGCTCCAGACATGCCCTGACTCCCCATTGCTTGGTAAGTCTCCTGGGCCTTGCTGGTCCACACCGTACCCTGCTTGACCTTCCTGCGTGGGTATGCTTTTGCCAAGGCTTGTTGGTGCTCCAGCTGGACACTGACCCCTCAGCACTCAACATCCTTTGTGGGACAGCTTGTATCTGTCTACTGGTCATCGTTGACATCTCCTGGTCCTTGTGGCTGCAGAGTCAAGCATCCCTTGTTCGCACCTGAACCACCCGACATCAGTGGGCATTCGTCTACCTCTGCAGTGACCCAGACTCTGTCCCCTCTGCTTTCAGGTTCCTTCCTTCTAGAATCCAGACTTGGATTCCACCGGACCCTTTTCACCTTCACGGCAGCAGCACTTCTTCGAAGCCTTCGATAGAGAATGACAGCGGTTTCCGACTCCACTGCAGCCCTATGCACCCGGCTCCTCTGGGATTGGTAACTCTGGTACTATGGTATCCAAGGGTAGGGTGGCTCCCCGACCTCTTATTTTCTAAAGGGTTTCTTCAAAGTCCTCCTAGAAGGGTCCTTAAACTGTAAAATTGCAACCGCGACTTCCCCATAGAATTGTACGAAGCCCGCGGTCGTGTTAGCACACTGCACCCATCCTCCGTGGGGTCCCTATCTACTCACCTTGGGTGGTTCCTTGGGGTCCCAGCTATTCTACGTGCTCCAGACCTTGTCTTGACCCAAGTTGTAGTTATTATACCACTATTTTAGTATATGGTTTGGTCTCCCCCTGGAGCCCACTGTGTATTGTGCTACTGACAACTGTTCTATTGATCTCGTATTTGTGCTTTGTGTTCTAGCCTCGTGTAGAAGATGCTAGAGAGTGTTATATTAATAAATACATATTTTTATATAACTACTCTGTGGCTCTCCTTTCATTTAATCAATATAGGAGGTGATATTATGGTCAAACAAGCTGCTTTACATTCCTTCAAGACTAAGCCCGAAGGCTGCTCTCCACAGCTACCACTAGGATAGCTTTCTGAAGGTTATCTTTGACCTCACACATTATAAGGGTCGTTTGGACTGGTGCAAGGTGCCCACTTTAATTGGTGAAAAAGGAGTGTACCTTGCGCACTGAGATTCTGTTTAGTATCTATTTTTCGATATGTGTGCAATGTTGTGGGTAATGCCTACTGAGCATATATGAACAATGAATTTTGGAGGCCCAGCCCCGCAAGGGCGACTAGGACTACAACATGCACCAACGTTTGAAATGTTTTTTACAATAAACAAATTAAATCCATTTTCTCATTTGCTTATTCATAATGTTTATATGTATCTTTACATCAAAACTGTCAATGTATTTTACATGAACATTTTTTAACAACTGCGTTATGCAATCCAATATTTTACATACATAAAAATATATACATTTTGACTTCACACCCAATGCATTTCGAGACCACAGTCTCTTCTTTAGGGGTACATCTGTAAAAGAAAATATATCATGAGACCAAATCACTCAAATAATGTTGTTTTCATATGTAGATCCTAAACTTCTCCAACCAATTAGTGTTGTGTCCCAATCACCAACACCTGTGTATCACACTCAATAAAACTACAACTTACTTGAAGTCCTTAATTATTCCCTAAATGAAACAACTGCAAAATAAACAAAATATCAACCAAGGTCCAGAAAATTAATTAATCTCTTCTTTAACTTTATCAAGAATATTACATCCTTTACAAAATTTACCTTTGTTCCACAAAGCTGGTTTCTTATCAGAATGGGACAGCCAATTAGTTCCTCAATACTGGTGCTGCTGCAACGTTATGAGAGCCTTCGTAAGTGACACAAACTCCTAAATGAATATATTCAAAGAAAACGTATTACTCTTCTCTCACCTATGATCATATTCAACAGTTAATCCCAATGTAACTTCTTTGATGTTCAAGGATAGTCTAAGAAGTAAATAAAACAACCTGTCATGACTAAGTCCTGTTAGGATACTTCAATGTTAGCATGACAAAAATGATGCCTCTATGTACTAAACGGGTTTCTTACCTATGGCACGACTAGTATTCTCTGTAATCCTCCGTACAAAATGCTGTCCCGACTCGCCATGACAGTCTTTGAATTCAACTGTTCAAAACATACTCCCGTGTCACGTGATGGCTATCTCAGATTCATGAGAATAGAAAACGGACTGTTATGTTAATACGGAGCTCCGTACTGATTAAAGAAGCAAAAAAGCCCCAATGTCCTTGTATCACGGCTCGTACAGATCAATTGGGTCAGAGCAAAGAATTACTCGATGACCCAATAATATTGCGTGCCTCTACATAATATTGGAACATTGTAAATCAAATATCCAAACACGTGTCTAAAATTTCATAAACGGGTATACAAAAATGTCTATCAGTGAAATCTGCGCCTGCAAGTCTATCTGAGGAAGAACCTGTCCTCTTGATGCTTGTATTCGACGAACAGCCGCTTTACTGGTTATAAAATATAACTTTCTATTGATTGCAATCCCGGCTAAATCAACAAAGGACTAATTCAGCCACTAGCTGGTTCCAAAGTGTTGCTGTCAGTAGATTTTAAGACCAGCAAAATAAACATAAGACTCATTCCGTGCCTTCTGGGCATGGTACTAGTCATAAAAATAAACAAAAGACTATATAAGTAGCTACAGCATGAATTCCAATTTTCAATCTAAGTAATAATAATTCGCAATGATCGATAAAGTTTACAAATACATAAAATAACTCTAGAAATTCAATTGCGTACATTCACAATACATTACATTAAATAAATATACAATCAACATTAATGTTGAGTGACGTCTGGTTGTGGGTGTTGTATTGATGTGTGAATAATTGTTTTAACTAAGATCAGTTGGAGTGGAAAGAACATGTTTAGAGGAAACACAACATCTCTAATTTGTCATTGAGTCCTGTCGGATTTAGAGTTTTCAGACGTTTGATCCAATATAATTCACGTTGGAGAAGTTTCTTGGAATTATCACTTCCAGGTATTTTAGCCACCTGTTCAATAATTTGAAATTTAAGTTGTGCTATCGTGTGTTTACTTTCTTTCCAGTGTGTTGCCAGTGGAGATGTCACATTTCCTGTTCTTATCCTGCTTTTGTGTTCTGAGAGCCGTGTTTTCATTTTTCTTTCAGTCTTTCCAACATACAAAAGCCCACAAGGGCATTTGATGATGTATATGACGTTCTCTGAATCCCAAGTGCTCTGATTTTGTAAGGAGATGCTTTCTCCTGACTGTGGATGTGAAAGTGTATTTGCAATTAATGCAATTCAAACATTTAATAGTTCCTGCTTTTTGCAATTTTTCCCTTTTCTTGCTTGTCTGTAGTTCTTTATAAAAATCTGAAAGAACAGGAAATGTGACATCTCCACTGGCAACACACTGGAAAGAAAGTTGACACACGATAGCACAACTTAAATTTCAAATTATTGAATAGGTGGCTAAATACCTGGAAGTGATAATTCCAAGAAACTTCTCCAACGTGAAGTATATTGGATCAAACGTCTGAAACTCTAAATCCGACAGGACTCAACGACAAATTAGAGATGTCGTGTTTCCTCTGAACATGTTCTTTCCACTCCAACTGATCTTAGTTAAAACAATTATTCACACATCAATACAACACCCACAACCAGACGTCACTCAACATTAATGTTGATTGTATATTTATTTAATGTAATGTATTGTGAATGTATGCAATTGAATTTCTAGAGTTATTTTATGTATTTGTAAACTTTATCGATCATTGCGAATTATTATTACTTAGATTGAAAATTGGAATTCATGCTGTAGCTACTTATATAGTCTTTTGTTTATTTTTATGACTAGTACCATGCCCAGAATGCGCGGAATGAGTCTTATGTTTATTTCGCTGGTCTTGAAATCTACTGACAGCAACACTTTGGAACCAGCTAGTGGCTGAATTAGTCCTTTGTTGATTTCGCTGAGATTACAATCAGTAGAAAGTTATATTTTATAACCAGTAAAGTGGCTGTTCGTCGAATACAAGCGTCAAGAGGACAGGTTCTTCCTCAGATAGACTTGCAGGTGCAGATTTCACCAATAGACATTTTTGCATACCCGTTTATGAAATTTTAGACACGGGTTTGGATATTTGATTTACAATGTTCCAATATTATGTAGATGCACGCAATATTATTGGGTGCTCGAGTAATTCTTTGCTCTGACCCAATTGATCTGTACGAGCCGTGATATAAGGACATTGAGGCTTTTTTGCTTCTTTAATCAGTACGGAGCTCCGTATTCACATAACAGTCCGTTTTCTATTCTCATGAATCTGAGATAGCGATCACGTGACACAGGAGTATGTTTTGAACAGTTGAATTCAAAGACTGTCATGGCGAGTCGGAACAGCGTTTTGTACGGAGGATTACAGAGAATACTAGTCGTGCCATAGGGAAGAAACCCGTTTAGTACATAGAGGCATCATTTTTATCATGCTAACATTGAAGTATCCTAACAGGACTTAGTCATGACAGGTTGTTTTATTTACTTCTTAGAGTGTCCTTGAACATCAAAGAAGTTACATTGGGATTAACTGTTGAATACGATCATAGGTGAGAGAACAGTAATATGTTTTCTTTGAATATATTCATTTGGGAGTTCGTGTAACTTACGAAGGCTCTCATAACATTGCAGCAGCACCAGTATTGAGGAACTAATTGGCCGTCCCATTCTGATAAGAAACCAGCTTTGTGGAACAAAGGTAAATTTTGTAAAGTATGTAATATTCTTGATAAAGTTCAAGAAGAGATTAATTCATTTTCTGGACCTTGGTTGATATTTTCTTTATTTTGCAATTGTTTCATTTAGGGAATAATTAAGGACTTCAAGTAAGTTGTGGTTTTTATTGAGTGTGATACACAGGTGTTGGTGATTGGGTCACGACACTAATTGGTTGGAGAAGTTTAGGATCTACATATGAAAACAACATTATTTGAGTGATTTTGTCTCATGATATATTTTCTTTTACAGCTGTACCCCTGAAGAAGAGACTATGGTCTCGAAATGCATTGGGTGTGAAGTCAAAATGTATATATTTTTATGTATGTAAAATATTGGATTGCATAACGCAGTTGTTAAAATTATTTCATGTAAAATACATTGATAGTTTTGATGCAAAGATACATATAAACATTATGAATAAGCAAACGAGAAAATGGATTTAATTTGTTTATTGTAAAAAACATTTCAGACGTTGGTGCATGTTGTAGTCCTAGTCGCCCTTGGGGGCTGGGCCTTCAAAATTCACTTTAATTAGTGGGCAGCATATACCAGGCCAACTTCTCACAGTGATGCTATGACATACTACTATTGCTTGATTGTAAGTTAACCATGCAGCCTACAGGCCACCCATGGGTGACAAGACAAGGTTCTAGTGTGGAGCAGTGTCCCATATCTCAGATTCCTATACTCAGTAGTAGGCATAGCTGTGCAGGGAATCGGGGGCCCGCAAGGGGAGGTACACTCTCAAGGTGGACTGGCTGTCGGGGGGCTAGCTCAGTTGTAATGCCGACCAGGCATGAGTCTATGGGTCCATTGGGTCAGGGAGTGGGCGTGTATGTGTCCCTGGGGTGCTGCCCCTGTGTGGGTGGAGTCCAAGTGGTATTGCCGCTATAAGACTACAGGGAAAGGGAAGGTGGGTATGCAGGGGGGACACATCAGAGAACCACGGTGTGTGGGTGGCTCATTGATATATTAAATCTTAATACTAGATCACCAAATAGTTTCAATGTCAGGGAGGATCTCTATAATTTCTTATAAAAATGGATATGGGTAGTGCCATCCCAAAAATGTTTTAATATTTGAATCTAAGAATCAGAGAGTGATATGGTATACACCAGTTTTTTTTTTAATACAGGTGGAAGACCTTATTTTTGGCACTAACTAATTCCATAGTTTAGTCACTTACACAGAGAAAGATGTGCCACCAATGTTTTTTTTCCTTGTATGCTAGGATTATGAGACAGAGTGACGGTATAAAGCATAGGTTCCCGTTTTAGATGTATTTTGTGATTTTCTTCCTCATGAAAAGTGGTGTGTTGCCATAAATTGCTTTGAGGGTGATCCAACGCATCTTGAAAGAGGATCGCCTGGCAACTGATAACCAGCAAAGGGCCTTCAAAACTGGGGAAATATGGGTTTGTGGCTTTACATGCAGGAGTAGTCTGACAGCAGAGGTCTGAATTCTCTGTAATATTCTGTAGTTGATAAACGTGAGATGTTATATAGACCATTAGCCAGACCCTCCAGCATTTCGCGATTTCGCGATTCACGAAAAAATCGTGAAATCGGCTGACTAGCGCGATGGCCGCAATATTTACAATTATCGCCGCGATATTTGCCAAAGTGTCTGCAAAACAAACAATGCCCGATAATAGGCTGTGCGCGCACACGTCACTACGTGCCGCTGTCCAGTCGTCCAATACCTGCTTCCTTCTGTCCAAGATCTGTCTGTTATTCTGACACTGGCCATTGCATCTGCCAAAGAACAACAAAAGCACAGAGAGTGCCAACAAAGTTGCCAAAGTAAACATAATTTCTTTTGTCGGTAAAATCTTATTGAATAGGCAATATTGCTCATAATCCTTTCCGCCGCCGTCAGCATTGAAGCGCCGGAGCTGCGGACGTAGCAGTTGTGGTGGGAGCCGAGTACGATTCCACATTGGCTATTTTGATGGCGTTTGTTCTGTTTGCCCCCCCCGCCAACCCTTCTACTTTCCCCCTCGCCTCCTGTGGGTAAAGGACTGTGCCGTGCACGTAGTTCTTCACCAATAATCCCACCACAGTGTAACACATTTTAAAGTGAGCCAGGAAAATATGTCGGAGCTGAAAGTTGGGGAAGGTAGTTGCAAAATAAGATGCACTTTGGAACCTAAAAGAAATTAGTATGGTTAGTGTTTTAGACAAAACTTTCATTTCAAAATGCTGAACACCTTGGACCTTATTTATGAAGGTCTTGCGCCGCTGGTGCGTCACTTTCAAAATGGGAAAAAGTGACGCAGCGCAATGCCTTCATAAATGAGGCCCCTTAGGTCTTCGGATCCCCCTCTTTCCCCCTTTATCGTTTCTTCAAGCAGTAATTAACAAAATGTATATATCAAGTCAAAAGGCATGAGTTTGGCAAATACACAGAGACAGGAGATAGCAAGTCTGAGAACCATAGAGGACTTATTTGCAGGGCTTTCTTACCACTGCTACTTCAGCTACGTACCTCTTTCTGCTCGGAGGTCACCAAAATGCTTTTTTGAAGGAAGCATTATTAGACATATAAGTGTAGCTCTTATATGTAGCAAAACATATTCCATTTAATAAAATTGTCATTCAATCAACTGACGTAATGTTATGTAAATATTAAATGTTTAAAATGTTTTTACTAGCAAAACAAATCTTTTAAAAACGTCCACCCAAAGACACCGACTTACGGTGGTATTAACTGTGCACAAGACCCACCTTTCTTCAAGCGACACAGGCTCATGCAAAACTAACAATTCAGCCACCTATAGGCAGTATTGTGTCAGTGGATTTATTGTACTTATAGCTGCCAGCGTTAAACACTGGGCAGCTTGTGTCTGAGTCAGCATCTGTTTAACTGTTATTTCACGGACCTGTGTGTGCACGCCACTCACTCATGCCCTTGATATGTGGTACCTAGAGGCAAGCTATCAAGAAGAAAAGCAGCGCTTTCAGCGCCGCACCGACATCCTGACACAGATCCTGATGTGCATTGGCGGCAGATTGTGTGCGGCGCTGCGCTGATGCTTCCCCGGACTCTCGACCTGCCCGGCGGCCGGAGATAGCCGCGGAACAGCCTGCAGCCCTGGACCCCGTTTGCACGGTCCCTTCCTGCCGAGCCCCGGTGAACTGCTGACGGCCGGAGTGCTTGATCAGCGCCGGCTGCTGGACCACCGGTGAGATCCCCGCGATGCGCTCCCTGCTATAAGCTACCTGAAGCGATTCGAAGCGGGCGGGGAGAAGGGAGCACTTGAAACGCTGCAGCATCCCTCCGGACCAATTCCTTTGTTTGCGGCAGACGATACGGAGAAAGGCTTGCTCGGCCATATTTGTTCAACCAGGATTGCCTGCCCCCATGCCTCTCCACCCGGATCTGCCACAGGGCGCCTATCCTGTAATGTGTGCCTCATTGGAGCGGTATACAGTGCTCCTCCGGTATTGAATGGGCAAACGCTGGTACTTTGTCTATCCTGTGATTACCCCGGAGTCTCGCCATAATGGCTTTGCTTGGTGCTTTGTGTGGTGGGGGAGAGTGCTCGATCCTGCCAGTGGCCTGTGTTGCCCCGCCTGAGATGGGGTCCGAGTTACCAGAGACTCCCCAGGGAAGCGAGAGGTAGGGGCTGCAACCCACACTTTCCCTTGACACCGTTCTATCCGCCCTGTTTGACCTCCGTGCGGATATGTGCCATAGCTACGGAAGATTGGGAGGCAAGCTGGACGACATGGCGTCCGCGCTACGGCGGGAGTGTACCGCGCTGATCCCGCAGAGCTGCCACTCTTCTCCACCCACAATCCACGAGGATACAGCGCTTCCTCCTGCCTGCTGGTCGCCTGTGCCCGCTTCCGATTTTGTTGGCGCTCAAGTCCACCCGCCTGACAAATCCGCCCGGGATACTTTGTTTCCCCCTTTCATGGAGAGTGCTACATTGTTGTTGGACTTAATATCGAGGACGTCTTGGGACCTATCTACGGCATTGCTGGTTCCATCGATGGCTCCTGTGTTGTCTTTTTTGACTTTGCTGCCTGAAAACTCATACTATCCTGATGTTTCGGTGGATCTCCTTGCTACAGTTGACGGAATTCCTGGTGACTTTCGACGGCCATTTTGTGTTCCCACATTACTTTCGTTCTTTCTCTCGCCATGTTGCTTCTTTGTTCTACTGTGGGCGGGCCTCTCCCGGCGAGCACGTCTGGGGGTGCATCCACGTTCGGGCCAGGGCTAGGCTGATTTCCTTATTATTTGCTTCTGGGCGGGTTGACCCGGGTTAGGGATTATTTGTATGTCCAGTTTAATCAAACGCTGCTAGTTGATGTCTCACCCCTATATCTGCCTTATTACTTGCCGGCTATCCTGACCTTGGGGTGGGAGATGTATATGTGACTGGTGGGGACCGGGATTGCCTAGAATTGATCCTCCTCCTGTTCTATTTGTCTTTGAGAGTAGGTGAATGGGGTGCCCTTTTCTCACTCTCTATATTAGATGTTATACCTTTTTCTTTTCTCTTTCCTTTCTTTCTTTCTCACTATATTTCGGGTTTATTGGGCGACAGACACACTGCTGGGGGGGGGCAGGCCGTAGCCTCTGCTTGCGTGTAGGGTGGGGGGTTAGTAGTTAGTTTCTGGTTATTATTTCTATGGTGCCTTATTTTATTCCTATTATTGATTTCTCCTTTGTCTGGGTCCATGCCTAGATTACTAGAGGTTGGGTGGTGACGGGCGATGGGTGGGACGTTTTGAAGGGTCACCAAGTTGGCTCTAATATTGCTGCCATGCTGCCTGGGAGGGACTTGAATGTTGGGCCGATATCCTGTGGAGTGAATTTTAGTAAATGTCATGCTCCTCCCGCATGGATCCTTCCTTTTACTTCTTCTTCTCTTACGATTCAGGACAGTACGATCTGATTTAATGATTGCGTAAAAAACTTTGAAAATTAACCTTCACTGGTTCTGGGACACGGTACTACAGTAATTAATGTGTAACTCTTTACTGCTTGACTACGAAGATGGGGTACTACTGTGTCGCCGTAATGCTTGCACTGGTGCTTTAAACGTTTTGTGGCCCGCCGGATGGTTGTAGGCCCGTATTTGTCCTCCTTTCATGCACAATAAAGGTTTTCAAAAATTTAAAAAAAAAAAAAAAAGAAGGAAAGCAGCAGGCCCACGGTGTGTATCTCTTTGCTGCAGTTTCAAGATATTCTTAGAGTTTCTACTTGCTCAAATTGGCGTAAAATCTGATATTTATTTGTTTCCCTAGACTTCATTGCTTGATTTTGTTCCGGAGAAATTGTCACTCATAGTCATTGAATGTTACTCATATGTACAGTGAATTTATGAAAATGTCACACATAAACAATCTGAAACTTGGCAGCTATATACCCTGCAGAAGCGCTTCAGAAGTGCTGGGGTTATTTCAAGGCCTCTTTTAGACCATTGGGTTTCAGAAAAGAGGATAGTTTTTTAAATGAATATCCTTGTCTTTGTCCACTCACAAATTTGCTGCATTACTTTCTAGTAAATCTAGTGCTCCAGCAGCTAAGCAGGATTTCCTCTATGGGTCACATTTGTATTATCAATATATTTTCAATGTTAAAAAGGGTGATAGAAATTACTGTTTTTTAAAACGGACGGGTCCAGGAGGCAGTGGTGCCCTGGCAGGGGTGCATACATGGGTGCTAGAACACCCCAGGTAGAAATACTGCCCCCTCTCAAGAGGTACAGATTGAACCTGTGCTTCAGTAGAGCTGCAGACACTTTAAACATGCCAGTTTCACAGTGGAATACCCTGCTGAGCCAGTTTACATTGATTTAAGGCCAAAAAGGAATGATTACGAATAAAATACAGTGTCGCAATAATGCCGCTAAATTTCCACTTTTGTGCCGCTAAATTTCCATTTTTGTGCCGCTAAATTTGACAATTTATGCTGCAATATCCTGGGGGTCTGATTAGCATAATCTAGTTTTGATAGAACAAGAGAGATTGATGCTTGGACCTTGAGGCGAAGGTGTGAAAAGATGTGTCATAGCGTTTTCATTGTAAGAATGTTGATCTTGGATAGCTCATTCACTTGGACATTCATGGACAGTTTGGAATCCATGGTGATGACAAGGTTTCTTACCTCCTTGGAAATTTATGGGGGTCCTAGACTGTCAGTCCAGGTGGAGAATGGGCCGTAGCATACATTTTTCCATTTTCCATTGGTTAGTATTTCAGTTATTGAGGTGTTCAATTGTGGTGGCTTCATGTCATCCACTGGCCAATGTCCAGGAGGTAACTGAAGATTTCTGAGTTTCCAATGTTCTTGGGACATTAAGACATATCTGTATTTCGTTTGCTCAAAAAGCTGCTGGCTGAGTGTTATACTAAGGCTGTAAATTTGTGAACCATACACAAACATTAGGTAGCTTTTTATAAATGTACGGGATAACATGGTGACTCCCAGAACTCTCCTTCCACTATAGACCCTGATTTCTTCCACCAATTCATGTGCTGACTGACTGCCTGAGGTGAATTTCAAATACAGATCTTACATCATGCTTCTGTATGTGTATGGGCTCATGTGATTCTTCACTCTGCCTGTTATCTCCTGGGCTACCCTGCCGATTCAGACATTGTGTCCTACTTCCAGCTGGTGAAAACTGGTGAATTGAGTTCACATGAGCTTTTTCTATGCACATCGTAGATCCCATGTACTTTTAGGTGGTTTTATATTATTCTCTTGCTCTCACTGTTCACTGCCTTCCAACTGTTACTCAATCTCTGTTGAGGAGGGTGCGGAAAAAGCTGATATTTGAGCTGTGCATGTGTTGTCAAGGATAAACACTATATTCTCCATGAAAACCACCTTATCTTGTGTCCTGTTTTTTTCTGCAGGGAGAATGGGGAAGGGGGAGCATCAAAGGATCTTCTGGCAGAGCTGCCAACTGTGGACCATGGACTGGGAGGCAATAGGAGCATCATTCCAAGCTCTGACGACGAGCTCTCAGCTGCAGACAGCCCAGGTCCACGCTCCGACAGCCCCTCACTTCTCTACCCATACCAGGGGCTCTCTGGAAATACCACCCATGCCCTACTAATGAATGCTGGAGGCCAGCAGAGACAGGACTTCATGCACCACCGTGCCTTACAGGAATCCATTTTGGGTTCACTCACATCAAACCTAGTTGATTTAGGATCCTAAATCAAGGAGAACGACCATGGTTGGAGTGGGGTCTGAGAACAAATCCTTTAACTTTTCCCTTCATCTTTTCCTTTATTGACCCCAGCATCCCAAAATTATTTTAGCTATCTGCTCAATGAATGTTCAAAGAGGATGTTCACCTACACCCCAGGATAATACACTTCAGCTCTGTTCCCTCCTGGCAAAGAGGTACCTGCTCACCAAGGACCCCACTTTCTTTTAGTGTCTATTGTTCTCTGCCCCACCGCCTTCCTAGTTCAGTTTCCTGTCTCTTTGTGTTTGTTGAATCTCTGGAGTCTGTTTTGTCACTGAATGTTCATGTCTTCTGTGTACATCGTACCATTTCTGTTGAAGCTGTGCAAATGATTTTCTATTAAAATGTGAATAGCTTAAGCCCAGAGGTTATTCTTCTTTTAAATAATGAATTTGTGCCTTTGGAGCATGCATGCTACTGCTGGGTGGCTTATGAGTAAACTGAATTATGTTTATGTTCATCCTGTTTCATCTCGTTATAGGATATCCAATGTGAATAAGTCAGATAATCGAGAGTGTACCTCTCAAACCAGGCAACTAAAACACTGCTACTGAAGGTGCAATACGATAGCCCAAAGTAAATAACATGTAACCTATCAAGAGTGTTGTACAGTTTCTTGGAACTGATAGCATCTTACCACTTGTTGTGTCCTGCTGGGCACAGTCTAGTGTTTTCACCAGCCTCTCTCATGAGGGCTGGCCCATACACCCACCCCACACCGATCCAACATAGGTGTCACCGGTCAGGTGACCTTCCCAATATTAGAGCCCGAGTGCACGTGCTCGTGGCCAGTTCTAACCTATGCAAAAACAACAGTTGATGTACAGAATGCAAAACAATGTCATACATTCACCCCAGTTCAGAGATCTGGGCCTAAATCCATCTTTTTTTGCTCACCATGCCATTCCAATTTGAACCCAGCCATATGCAAATCAGTCTTGACCCTGTGCCCCATGGGAACAGTCCAGCCTGAACTGCCAAACCAGGTCCTCCCTGGACTGGAAACAAGCATCCTAGGACCGGTTTCAGGCTTTCAGCCCTCATCAGCCAGGATAGCTTGATTCTAGTGGCACGGAGAGCACGGGACTCACGTCTGAGCATACCCGTCCCACTCGGGTGACAAATGCAAAAACAACAGTTGATGGACAAAATGCAGAACAATGTCATACATTCACCCCAGTACAGAGATCTGGGCCTAAATCCATCGTTTTTTTTCTCACCATGCCATTGCAGTTTGAACCCAACCATATGCAAATCAGTCTTGACCCTGTGCCCCATGGGAAGAGTATTCCCAGACGTGGGTCCCGCGCTCACTACACCACTGGAGTCAAGCTATCCTGGCTGATGACGGCTGATAGCCAGAAACCAGTCCTTAGATGCTTGATTCCAGTCCAGGGAAGACATGGCTTGGCAGTTCGGGCTTGACTGTTCCCATGAGGCACAGGGTCAAGTCTGATTTGCATATGGCCATGTATGAACTGGGGTGGCGTGGTGAGCAAAATAACTATGGATTAAACCCAGATCTGTGACTGGGGGTGAATCTTTTGCCAATGTGCAACATTCAGTCCATCATCTTGTGTGTTTTGCTGTTCGCCCTATGTGGGATGGGTATGCCCAGATGTGGGTCCCGTGCTCACTACACCACTGGAGTCAAGCTAAACTGGCTGATGATGGCTGATAGCCAGAAACCAGTCCTAGGATGCTTCATACTGGTTCAGGGAAGACATGGCTTGGCAGTTCGGGTTGGACTGTTCCCGTGAGGCACAGGGTCAAGCCTGATTTGCATATGGCCATGTCAGAACTGGGGTGGCGTGGTGAGCAAAATAATGATGGATTAAACCCAGATCTGTGACTGGGGGTGAATGTTTTGCCAATGTGCAACATTCCGTCCATCATCTTGAGTGTTTTGCAGTTCTAACCTATACCACCATGTGTCCATGTTATCTTTAACAGTGCATGAGGGTCTAGGACCCTGAACTAAACATTGGCAACAAGCTGGACCTGCTTTGTGTGCTCTTCTAAGGGGGTTGAATTAGGGTTAGCCATAATGGAAACATGCTCAGTAGAATTCAAGCCCACCAATTGGCCAATCATGAAAATAACTAAGACAATTGCCACTACTGTTAATATCACTCTATGTTTGTTTGGCGATTTAGAATCCATGGTTTATCTGGAATAAGGCCTCAATCAACACAAAAAGCAAAAGCAAATTCTATTTGTAGTCTTCTACTTGTGCAAATCGGCTAAATGTTGATTACTTCAAAAAAGAGTATTTATGTTCAATTATTTTCAGAAATGATCCCTAATACTATATTAACTTTTTCTGAAATGATAACCCTACCCTTCTACAGGGGCATTGGTCCTAAGAAGTTTCCTAAATTTCAAAAATGTTTCAGTTAGTTTGTAACAGTTCACTTTGAGTCAGTCAAGAATAAATAAAAACAGTCAGACTTCACTGTTGTAGCCCTATTCACAGAGATTTTTCAGGCTTTTTACATTGATCCTTAATTCCATGTGTTCGAGTAAGGCTCACTCTCAGCAAAGTATGTCTATTAAGGAGCAGAGTACCTTCAACCAACACCCATGTCCTCTTTGATTTCTTGACTACTGGCTGTTCATCCTTCCTGTTACTGTGCTCACTTGTCCCTGTTTTTTCAGTGACTGTTTTGGGGAAGCGTTCCTCGGACACAACAGTCTCTCACCCTTCTTTGGCCATTTTTCTCTTCTTGGCCCCCTTCTGGCAGGCACTACTTGGCCTTCTTCAGTCTCAGAGTTAGCATTCATAGTCTCTTCAGCTTGGTTCACTGTGGGTACATTTGGCTCATTTCAACAGACTCAACACTTGTCTCAGGTTGGCTTTGAGAAACTTGAGCACATTCTGATTGTTTGAGGTGCACCGGAGACTCTGCAAATTAGCGGTTGTTATCACCACCTCTTTACAGTTTGTCTCACTCTTCAGGAGTGAGAACCATGCATCCAGCAGACTTCACAGCAGTCTTCATCACAAGGTTTACTTGAAAGGGGCCACAGACAGCTTTTCAGAATGTGTTTCTTAACCAGAAATCAATCTCCTGGACTTCCGTTGTGGCAATGTACTTTGCTCAGAAGGGGAGTTGCAACCTCGACCTGATGAGAGACAGACTGCACCACATCAGCCAGTTCTTTCAAGTAGTCGGAGAATTGTATCATCTTCTATATTCACAATCACAGCTGCAGGCACAACAGGAAGTTTCATGGCTCTCTCCATGAGGATCTCATGGGGGGCAGTCCTGTCCTCCTATCACGAGGGCTTCGAAGGCTCATCAAAACCTAGAGAAGGGCATCAGGCCACTTGAGGGATGTTGACACACACTTTGGCAATCAGGACTTAAACATCCCATTGATCAGTTCAATATCAGATGCCTTATGCCTGTATATTCAATGGAACCTCTGGTTCACCTGCACATGCTACACAAAGCATTTTCATCACTTCATTCTTTAAGTAAGCCCCATGATCTGACTCCAGAGAAACTGGTGAGGCCAAAACAAGGGATCACTTCTCTTAATAATAGTTTGGATAAAGTGAGACTGCCATTTCTTCTAGTCATGCAAGCTTCCACCCAACGTGAAAAAGATGCACACTGCTACTAAAATGTAAGGGAGGCCATTCCATATGGGCATCGTAACAAAATCAAGCTGCATGTCATTGTAAGGACCACCTGATCTCCCTATATGACTCCAAAAAGCATTGTCATTGTAACAGGCAACGTTTACTTGTTGGACTTGGCCTAGGTGATTATGATATGTACTGAGATATTGATTGTGGGGCTATTTTACCCCTGATGCCATATTGGTGAAGGATACAGCACAAATAATTTTTGGACATACCATATTCTACATGTAGGTGAATCATAAATGATCCAATTTGAATCTGAATTTATTAATGAGGCTCAACCTATATTTATGAGGACGAGTCTTTTTTTAATTCAATGTACTTGAGCCTGATGAATTTCAAAAAATGATGGTTCAAATGAAACGAGTTACCTGGATGTTCATTTCACATGAATGGACTGAAAATAAAGAAAATAATTAAACTGATAATTTGCAATATTTTACTGGACCTTTATGGACTACAACTTTTCCGTGTATGGATCTAGTTACAGGTGAATTGCAGGGATTCCCCTAGAATATCTTTTAAGATGCCCTGCTCTAGTACAGATTCACTATTGGACATAATTCCAGCCACCGCCGCTGGTGAGAGGTTGTACTGGGCATTCAAGGATACTGTGCATTCATCTTGATTGTTATTCATAGAGGTTGAACTATTTTGATCAGACCAATATCTGTGCCAGAATCTCCTTCACAGAGTGCTTTAAGTCAGGGCATAAGTCTTCCCTTTTCAAAACTGGAACTAATCCAATGGATGAATTTTGTGTACTCAGTTTAAAGTGTTCGAGGCATGTGGGCTGCTGAATTCATATCTGTGCATAGATCGCCGCCTAGTGTTGGGTCCGGATGATTGCACATTGTTGTCCTGGAAGAGTCTTCGAAGTATCACGAGATAGGTGGCTCCTCCCCTGGACTACAGTGCGCATGGGCATCGCCTCCATCCCCAGATTGTTTTTTTCCGCCATTGGGTTCGGATGTGTGTCGGTTCCCTCTGTCGGAACTGATAGTTGTTAACTCTCTTAACTCGAGACCAAAAGGTCTTTAGGCTTGGCGCCGGTATCGTTTTCGTTCGGGTCTTACTGTTTCTTCAGCTCCGAACTCTTGCTGCCCTTCCGCGTGCTGTCGGCGCGGACGGGCCTACACGACACTCCAGACATGGAACGGACTCCGTTTAAACGGTGCCCGGTGTGCAACTCGAAATACTCGCACCTCGACGTGCACCCAGTGTGCAACACTTGTCTGTCGCCGGACCATGACGAGGCCAGGTGTATGGCCTGCTCCAGGTTCCGGTGTAAAAAGACCCTCAAGATTCGTCGCGCTGCGAGACTCCAGGCCCAGATGTCTGCGCCCCCGCCGGACGACATCTTCGAAGAAGACGCTGGAGACGACAATGTCCAACAGGTTTCGGACTCTAGCCCTGCGTCCGAGGGGGATGCCTACGACGCAGGAGACGAGGAGTTTGACGAAGCCGGCGACGAGGTAGGGGACGACGATGGGGCCATTGCCACCGTGGGGGATAGCTCGGAGGAAGAGCATCCCCGGACTGACTCAGGGGTCGACCCCCTTCCTGCGGCCCAGGTCGAGGGATCGCCTTCGGGCCTTACCCAAGACCTCGTTCTTAGTCCAGCAGCCCCGCCTCCGGGCCCGGCCACGGACATTTTGGAGGTGCCACTCACGTTTCCAAAAACGAAAGTGAAGCCTTCGGGATCTGCAACTCCGGTTTCAAAACCGAAAGTGAAAGCTGTACAGAAGGCTCTGGAGGCGTCAAAGTCTAAGAAATCCAAAATGGCCGACATGGTGAGTCACGCCAAGATGGCCGACCCGAGGGCCTCGGGGTCGATGCCGAAGGCGAAGTCGACCGACGCGGCTGCGTCGGCGCCGAAGATGGTCGCGGTCGATGAAGAAGCGTCAAGGCGATCCCAAGGCTCTGGCTTCGCCGACTCCGGCCGTCGGGGCCAAGGACGGTGCAGCGTCGGCTCCGAAGACGGGGTCTCTCGCCGACACCACTCCCAGAAACGGGGAAATCACCCGAGCCGGTCAATCCCTCTCCAGCCCTATCGAAGAAGGTCGAGGAGTCCCTGCAACGGATTCGGAAGGTCGCTGTGCTTCCAGAACCGGAAGAGGGGGTGTCGAAGCCCGCACTGAAGCCGTCAAAGGCGCAAACGCCTATCTGCTTCACCCTGCCGCCGAAGTCGACGCCGAAGGCTTTCACTTCGAAGCATGGGGCAGGCGTGCCCTCGAAGGGGGGGTTGACGCCCAAAGCGTCTCCAGTGGTGTCTAAGCCTCGGCTCCAGCCACTTGCGGAGGAAGAGCGTCGTGAGGTCATCATCGACGCCAATACCGGGAAACTGTCCCTCCTCAAAAGGAAAATCACCACGGAGCCGGTGTTGGAACATTTTCGCATTCCTCTCAAAAACAAGAAGGACTCTGCGGGTACTTCAGCACCTATGGAGCCGGCGTCTCTAAGAGACCTGCCGCGTTCACCAACTCCTTCTACCGCGGGTGATGGTGACGAGGAGGAGGTCGAGTACAACTATCCAGCGTACTCGGATCCGGAGGAAGAACATGAACCTTGGACTGCCGGAGGCGACCCCGAGGACCCGCAGTCGGGTCAAGAACCGCAGCTCTTTGCGGCGAAAACTTCGCCGACGGAGGACTCTGCAGCCTTCAACGCGTTGATCGAGAGAGCTGCAGCTAACCATGATGTCGAGCTGCACTCCGATCCTGTGGAGGTGGACTTTTTATTTGACACTTTCTCAGTGGCTGAAAAGTCAATCAAGACTCTGCCAATGCTCAAAGGAGTGCTCAAGCACGCGCAGGAGGTCTTCAAGGAGCCCACTCGGGCACGTGTCATCAATCCACGCATTGATAAGAAATATAAGGCAGCGCCCTCGGATCCAACATATATCAAGGGACACTTGCCACTGGACTCTTTGGTGGTATCCAACGCTCGCAAGAGGGAGACGCTCCTCCCCCAGACAAAGAGTCAAAAATATTTGAGGCCTCAGGGAAACGGATTGCTGCACAAGCAGCTAACATTTGGCGCATCTCAAACACGCAGGCCCTACTTGCACGCTACGATAGGGCTCATTACGACACCCTAAAAGCACTGCTCCAGCACTTGCCTGACCAATACAAGGAGGCAGGGGAAATGTTAATTCAAGAGGGAAAGCTCATTACAAACGCTTCCATCAAATGTGCGCTAGATGTAGCTGATACAGCCTCCAGGGCAATCAACACCAGTGTGTTGCTCAGAAGACATGCATGGCTTAGGATCTCAGGGTTTAAACCTGATATACAAACAACCATCTTGAACCAGACGGTTAATCCTGACCATTTGTTTGGACCCGAGGTTGATGCGACGCTTGAAAAAATTAAAAAAGATACAGACACTGTGCTAAGTCTATGGGGGCCCTCCAGTCTCAGCAGTTTCGGGGTGGTTTCTTTCGCCGCTCCAATACCAGAGGCACCTCAAGGGGTCAGGCATCGCAATCCACCCAGTACTACAAGAGCAATACCCAATCCTCATACACCAACAAGGGTAGAGGTGGCTACAGAGGCAACAATGTCAAGGGCAGGGGACGTGGAAACAACAGCTCCAGGTCCACCGCCGCCAACAAGCAGTGACGTCTTGTCACTGCCCCCCGACCACACAACACCGGTCGGGGGGAGACTCCAGCAGTTCCTGCCCGTGTGGAGATCCATCACCACGGACAGGTGGGTCAAATCTCTTGTCCAGTACGGTTACTGTCTGGAACTTACTTCCACTCCACCAAACATACCTCCAAGAAGCCGTCCTATGTCCGGCGAGCACTTGCACTTGTTGCAGCAGGAAGTTCAGGTCATGCTGCAAAAAGGAGCAATAGAGCTCGTCCCACTACAAGAAAGGGGGACAGGGGTTTACTCTCTGTACTTTCTAATCCCCAAGAAGGACGGATCCCTACGGCCCATCCTGGACCTCAGGCCCCTCAACTGGTACATTCTCTCGGAGCATTTCCATATGCTCACGTTGCAGCAGGTACTCCCTCTGCTTCAACAGGGGGACTTCCTGGCTACGTTGGATCTAAAAGATGCATACTTTCATATCCCCTTGCATCCTTCCCACAGGAAGTATCTCAGATTCACAATTCAAGACCAGCACCACCAGTTCAGGGTTCTGCCGTTCGGGGTCACCACAGCGCCAAGGGTCTTTACGAAGTGCCTGGCGACTGTGGCGGCGCATCTACGACGCCAGAACGTCCACGTCTACCCTTACCTGGACGACTGGCTCATTCAGGCAAAAACAGAGCAGCAGTGCGCCGACCACGTGTCCCGCACCATTCATCTCCTGCACGATCTGGGATTCTCTCTGAACTACCCGAAATCCCATCTCCAGCCCGCCCATGTACGACAGTATCTGGGCGCGACAATAAACACTCTGGCAGCCACTGCGCAGCCAAATTCAGTGAGAATCGCCAGTATCCAAACGCTGATCCAACGATTCAGACCTCAGCACTCGCTTCCAGCGAAGGTGTTCATGCAGTTGATAGGCATGATGGCCTCCTGCATCTCCATCGTCCCGCACGCGAGACTACATATGCGTCCGCTTCAGGAGTGCCTGGCACGTCAGTGGACTCGGGCTCATGGGCAACTGACAGACCTAGTGTTGGTGAGCGGTCGGGCATACAACTCTCTGCATTGGTGGAATCCACAAAACCTTTGCAAGGGCCGACCATTCCAAGAGCCCGTACCACAGATTATCCTGACTACGGACGCTTCTCTCCAGGGATGGGGAGCGCATGTACTCCACTACACGGTGCAGGGACTATGGACACTACAGCAAAGGAAGATGCACATCAATGTGTTGGAACTGATGGCAATCTTCATGGCCTTGAAGGCGTTCAAAGTACATCTGTGCAACAAAGTTGTGTTGATCCGGACAGACAACATGACAGCCATGTACTACATTCAGAAGCAGGGAGGCACACACTCTCGGCAGCTGTCTCATCTGGCTCAGAGCATGTGGAAGTGGGCCATTCAGAGGAACATCTTCCTCATGGCAGAGCATCTCCCGGGCAAGGACAACCAGATGGCGGACCTGCTCAGCAGGCACAGCCATCAAATGCACGAGTGGGAGATACATCCATCAGTACTCCAACCGTACTTCCAAAGGTGGGGTCATCCAGAGATAGACCTGTTCGCCACAAAGGAGAACGCAAAATGCCAAAGCTTCGCCGCCAGGTTCCCACACCCGCAATCACAGGGCAATGCGATGTGGATGAACTGGTCAGGCAGATTTGCGTACGCTTTTCCCCCAGCACCTCTGATACCGCTGGTGGCAAGCTCAGGCAGCACTCGATGACTCTCATCTTGGTTGCTCCAACGTGGGCTCGCCAACCGTGGTACACCACGTTTCTGGAACTCTCCGTGGTACCGCATCAAAGGCTTCATCTCACTCCCAGCCTTCTGACGCAGAGCCATGGCGACATTCAGCACCCAGATCCGCAACAGCTCAACCTGGCGATCTGGCTCCTGAAGTCCTAGAGTTTGGCTACCTCAATCTTCCTCCCGATTGCATGAACATCATTCGGGAGGCAAGGAAGCCCACTGCTAGAGCTTGTTATGCGGCTAAATGGAAGAGGTTTGTCATTTACTGTGTTAACCACGATATTGACCCGCTAGATGCTTCCATCCAAAACATCATTTGTTACCTGTTCCACCTGTATCAATGCAATTTGGCGTACTCTTCCATCCGCATTCACCTGTCTGCTATGGCAGCATACCTCCAGAATAGGCAACACCTGTCACTTTTTAAGGTCCCTGCTATCAAGGCTTTTCTGGAAGGAATCAAGAGAGTCATTCCGCCAAGGACCCCACCAGCTCCAGAATGGAACCTCAATGTGGTTCTTACAAGACTGATGGGTCCTCCCTTCGAGCCACTGCACTCTTGTGAGCTTCAGTTTCTGACTTGGAAGGTTGCTTTCTTAGTAGCAATTACATCACTACGGAGGGTTAGCGAGTTGCAGGCGCTCACCATCCAAGAACCTTTCTTCCAAGTACATGCTAACAGGGTTGTGCTCCGCACTAACACTAAATTCTTACCCAAGGTTGTATCTCAATTCCATATGAACCAGACAATTGAGTTGCCGGTGTTTTTCCAAAACCCAGAGACGCTGGCGGAGCGGATGCTCCACACCCTTGACGTTAAAAGAGCCTTGATGTACTACGTGGACAGGACAAAAGATTTTCGCAAAACCAAGCAGCTTTTCGTTGCTTTTGCCACGCACCACAAGGGAGACGCTATCTCCAAAGCTGGGATCGCTAGGTGGATCGTGAAATGCATTCAAATCTGTTACGCTAAAGCTAAACGCACTCTCACTATCCCACCAAGAGCCCACTCCACCAGGAAGTTGGGGGCCTCTATGGCTTTCCTAGGTAACATTCCCTTAGAAGATATTTGTAGAGCAGCCACATGGTCTACCACACATACTTTCACTAAACATTACTGTGTAGACGTGCACTCCAAACAGCAGGCAGCTGTTGGTCAGGCTGTTCTCAAAACACTTTTTCAGACTGCTGCAGCTGGCACGGGCGGCCGCCGCTAATGGAGGGACTGCTATATATTCTATGCACAGATATGAATTCAGCAGCCCACATGCCTCGAACTGCAAATGCTACTTACCAGTATGCATCTGTTCTTGGCATGTAGGGCTGCTGACATTCATATCGCCCACCCTCCTCCCCGGCGCCTGTAGCAGCTGCAGTATTCATATATTTATATGCTCTTAGCATGGTCATCACTCACATACTTCACTCCATCTCTGCCAATGGCTAAAAACAATCTGGGGATGGAGGCGATGCCCATGCGCACTGTAGTCCAGGGGAGGAGCCACCTATCTCGTGATACTTCGAAGACTCTTCCAGGACAACAATGTGCAATCATCCGGACCCAACACTAGGCGGCGATCTATGCACAGATATGAATGTCAGCAGCCCTACATGCCAAGAACAGATGCATACTGGTAAGTAGCATTTGCATTACACCATCTGGTGTACAATTGATCACACAATTAAAGTTGCAGAGTAAATCCCTGCCCAAGAAATTGAGTTGACTCAAATCACATATCAAACAGATGGTCCGCTTCAAGGGTGTAGGAGAGTAGGGTCTGCTTTCCTATGGTCACACCACTTTTTGCTTTTTGCTTCACTGGTTTTCGACTTAATGTGGCTGTGGGCCTGCTAAGCAGACCCAAAGCCCTGCCGTTCTCTCTCTGAATTCACAACCATGTACTTTAGGTACATTACCAATTGGGTATTGGGTCACCTTATCAGCCCCTGTACAGTGTACTATAGGTACCCAGGGCATAGGTGCATCAAGGCCTACCAGGGGCTGCAGCATATCTTTTGCCACCCCTGGCTGGCCATCCAAACTGACACAACTGGCTGATCAGTCAGCTGGGGCAAGGGGGTGTAATCACCCCTTGCTTAGATATAGTATACCTATGTCTAAACCTATATCTCGACACAAATGCACCTATAAGTCACTCCTATGGCAGGCCTTAACAATCCTGGAGGCAGAGTGCTTGGTTTTATGTGAGATGGTGCTCTAGCATGAGCTGAGCCAGTCTGCAGCTTTCGGAACCATGTCCTTAGAGCTGTTCTAGGATATTGACATACCATATACTCTTAAGTGCATTATGAACCTCGCGGTTCAATGCTATCTTTGGTTTGGCTTTATCAAAACATGTTGTGTAAGGTGTCATACACTTTGGAATACTACCCCCTCGTCATTCCATCTTTCTAGAGGGAGAAGACATGTTACTTTCCTTAAACGCAGTTAAATCTAATCAGAGCCTCAGCATCACAAAATGGATGCTGCTGCCACAGACACAAGTCTGGCCTCCTGCTGCTGACCAAAACTCCGGCAGGGGATGCCTGGACAAAAGGTTTCCTGTCACAGGGAGGTGCTAGCACCACCCAGACAGGAGATAGTGGATTGGGGCAGGGAGTGCTGAATGAAACTAGACACTGCCTGGGGCGCACAAGGTGTCCCATGCAAAGTCCAGTTCAAACCGGTGCTGGGGCAAAAGGGTCCTGGACAAAGGGAAAGGGGTGTAACCACCCCCTTCCTGGGTCCCACTCATAGGAGGGACCTAGCAGGCGACCCAGCCCCTTGATTTGGAATAAAGGTAGGAGCTGTGCCCATAGACATTAGATCATCCTGACTGAAACTTTGATACAAAACTCTGGACCCTTCGACATCCTACTCGACGTAGTAGACTGAAGAATCTCCCTTGTGGTCAAGGAGTGACCACCCTGCACAAGCAGGCACCATCAGTGCTCAAAGGTTTTCTTTGTTGTTGCTCCCGCCGGAGCTCAAACGACAAAGACTGACAAGACCTGGACTCCCAGACTTCCAACAGCCCGATCCATAGTCCCAGCAAAGCTGAGACCCGTGGAGGCGACGTGAGACGTGGGACTGGCCATCTTGAAAAGCCAGCAAAGTGCTTCCTGTGCAGCTCCCGAGGCACCCTCGAAGCTGTGCATTGGGGATTGAGAAGCCCCAGCCCCGAGCAGCCTTTTCACTGAATATCACCTCTCCACACTCACCGAGTGCTGTGTGGGGCCCTTTTGCTATTTTCCTGCTTGACGCGTTGTCCGGTCACTTGCCCGCTGGCTAGTGTTCTCTGTGACGACAAACCTTTTTCACTGCTGGTCTGGTTGCTCTTAACTGGCCCTTGCTCCCCTGAAAAGGAGCAGCCCATCAGACCATGCCGGTCTGATCCAGAAGCCATCTTTGATTCCTGCGTGGGTTGCATTTGCCAAGGCCTGTTGACTCCAATTTGAGAACCGACACCGCCGACAGCGAGAGCCTTCGTGTGACAGTCCGTGTCAACCTCCTGGTTGTCGTCGATACCTCCTGGTCCACGTGGCAGCGGAAACAAGCTTCACGACATCACCTGATCGCAACCCAACATCGCCTGGTTCCTTCCTGGTTCCATCCTGGTCACTGGCTAGTGACCCAGACTCTGTCCTCTCTGCTTTCAGGTACTCTACATCTTCAATCCACCCTTGGATCCAACCGGACTCTTCTCTCCTGGTCGCCTGCAGCATCTCTTCTTCCAGGCTCCATAGAACTCCACGGCGAAACCCGACGCACTTTGACACCTATGCACCCGCTTCCTGTGGGTGAGGTAACAAGAGTACTCCGGTGCTCCTGTAGTGGTTTACACCTCTAGTGTCCTAGTTTTAAGCGGTTAAGTTCTAGTCCAGTCGGAAGACTCCCAAAACTGTAACTTTCTAACTTTTACGCACCATTGACTTCTATTGGTAAACCTGCATCCTGTGGGCCTCCCCCGACCTAACCTTCGTTAATGCAGTGTAGCCCCAGCGATTCTCAAGGCCTTAGGCCTTACCATTGTTCGTGACGTGGTTCTTATACCACTATTTTAGTATATGGTTTGAGTGGCCACCAGGGCCTATCCATATTTGTGCAACTTTTGTATGTTATATGAAGTTCTTTGTTTAACCCTTGTGCTTCTGTCCTCATAAAAAGTACAGGGGATTATTCTAGTAATAAATACATATATTTTTTATAATATATAATTGTGTGGTGTCCTTTCATTTGATGTTAAAAGGATTGCATATGGTAAAACAGCTGGCTTCACATGCCCTCTTGAGTTTAGCCTAAGACAGCTTTTGTCCATGCTACCCCTAGGATAGCTGGTCTATAAGGTTGACTTACAACCAATCACCATAAGGGTCGTTTGGACTGGTGCAAGGTGCTCACTAGAATAGTGATAATCATATACAAGGCCAACTTCTCACATTGGTGTGCAGCGGTTGGGATTTGAGCTTGCTGTTTGTTTTATCAATTGTAACCTTTGACAATATAATTTGAAAGATCACATCAAGTACCATAGGTACATATAAACAAAGCTTTAAATACTTAAGTTCTGCTGAACTTAGTGGGTGTAGACCAAAGGGCTTACCTCACCTGACAACTCCTAGAGAGGTTCAAGTAGGTAAACACTTAGTGTAGGTAGGTGCACACACCCACACCTCACTAGTCATGCCTGGCACAGGTGAACCATCCAGTTCTCTACCTGTGGAAAGTGACTCTCACAAGGCACCCTCCAGCTATGAAACACTCAGCTTCAGAGACTTGAGTGCCTTGTGCACCTCAAGGGGGCTGAAAAAGGGTCATAACCCTACCATCCCAATCCTGATACCTATCCTGGAGACAGCTGATATTGAGAAGGCTTCTGAAGGCCCCTCAGGTAATACAGGAGAAGGGGTCCCCATAGATGATGAAACCATCACTCCAGAGGTTGAGGGGGTAGATGGGGATGGGTCAGATGATCAGTGGGATAGCCAAGTTCAGGTCAGGAGACTTAGCAAGGCTAACCTAAGCTTACATGGGAATGGAGAAGGGTTTCACCCCTCCAGACCTAATAGTAGGCTTCTCTCTGGCAATCGGAGGGACAGCTCTCCTTCCAGGGAGTCTATCCTTTCTAATGCCTCAAGGGGTTCTCAAAGGGGAATGACTCCCCCCCCCCCCCAAGAAGAGGGCATGAGACTAGGATGGGAGCTGTCCAACTTCAGATAGAGAAAGAGGAAACAGCCCTGGTCCAAGCTAAACTTGCTTTAGCAAGGGAACAAAGATTAAGTGGATTAGATTCCACTGGTGGCAGCAGTATCCCTAAGTATAAAGACAGGTCCTATGATCATTGAAACCTGAGTAAGATTGTGCCCCCCTACAGAGATGGGGATGACCTGATGGGGATGACATCCACAAATGGATGACTGCTCTGGAGAGAGCCTGCATGGTACAGCAGGTTCCCCAAGATCAGTGGGCAGCAATCTTGTGGCTCTCCTTCTCAGAGAAAGGAAGAGACAAGCTCCTCACTGTTAGACCTGAGGATGCTAAAAACTACACTGTCCTGAAGAGTGCTCTTATTGAGGGGTTTGGCCTAACCACTGAGCAATACAGGTTGTTGTTCAGAGGTACCCAAAAAGCTCAGACTCAAGACTGGACTGATTTTGTTGATTGTGCCACTACGACTTTGGAAGGTTGGTTGCTTGGTAGTAAAGTTAAGGACTATACAGGATTGTATAATTTGAGCATAAGAGAGCAAATCATTAATAACTGTCAGAACCAGTTGTTGCACCAACACCCGATTGACTCAGATCTGACCTCTCCCCAAGAATTGGGAAAGAAGGCAGACAAATGGGTCAGAACCAGGGTTAAGCAGCAACCCCAGAACCATGGAGGTGATCAGAAAAAGGCAGACCAGAAAGGTGGAGATCAAAAACAAAAAGACCAGAAGTCTTCTTCAGGCCCCCAAAATACTACTAATGAGGGGGGGTCCCAAAATGGAAAGAAAAAGAAGAAGAATGATGGCCCAAAGAAACCTTGGTGTAATTACTGTAAGTCATTTTCTCACTGGTTTAGTGAGTGCACTAAGAAAGGTACAGCCCCTGCCATTGCAGCCCCTAAGGCAACTGCACCCCCTAGTACAGTCAGCAGTGGCAGCCCCCAAACTAAAGTGGGTTTAACCATGGGTACTAAGACGGAGTCCAGCTTAGTCAGAATTCCTACTCAGGGAGTCTTGATCTGTGATGTGGACATGGCTATGTCCACTACTATGAGTCCCAATACTTTGGGCAAGTACAGGCAGACGCCTTTGATTAATGATAAAGTGGCTCAGGCCTACAGGGACACATGTGCCAGTGTCACTATGGTGACACCTAACTTTGTGGACCCTGAACACATTGTACTGGGTGATAATTACCTAGTGACCAATGCTAGCAAAGTCCCTACTCCCCATAGTGTGGCAATTGGTAATTTCTCCTGGGGAGGGGTAACTGGCCTCAAAAGAGTTGTGGTAAGTGCAGACCTCCCAGTTGAATGTCTTTTGGGCAATGATCTAGAGGACTCAGTATGGTCAGAAGTGGAGTACAGGACTCATGCAGAGATGCTAGGTATTTCAGCACATATCCTTGTTGTGACCAGGTCACAGGCCAAAAAGTGCTTACCTGAACCTGTGCTGGATCTTGAAACTATAGACCAGACACAACCCAAGAGAAAGAGCAAGAGGGTTAAGGCAGTGCCTTCCCCCTTGCCCCAGGTTCAAGATCAGCCCTCTCAGGAGGATGGTTCTGTGATCCAAGAGGAGACTGTCCTGGAAGAGCTTGAACCTGATCAGGTTGAGTTTCTGGGGACAGGGGGACCCTCAAGGGCAGATCTGGAGCAGGCTCAGTTAACTTGTCCTTCTCTTGAACCCCTCAGAGAGCAGGCTGCTGCTGAGGCTGCTGGGAATGCTCAAGGTACCCATGAAGTGTATTGGGATGATGGGCTCCTTTATTCAGAGGCTAGAGACACCAAGGCTGGTGCTTCCAGGAGGTTGGTCATACCTCTGCATTTAGGGGCTTCCTTCTAACCTTGGCCCATGATATTTCTCTAGCAGGACACTTCGGCCAGAACAAGACTTGGGACAGGCTTGTCCCTCACTTTCACTGGCCCCATATGCCAGAAGACACAAAAGAGTTTTGTCGCTCCTGTGCTACCTGCCAAGCCAGTGGCAAATCAGGTGGCACAACAAAGCCCCCCTCATACCACTACCTGTGGTGGGGGTACCCTTTGAGAGAGTTGGGATAGACATTGTTGGACCAATGGACCCCAAAACAGCATCTGGGCACAGATTTATACTGGTGGTAGTGGATCATGCCACCAGGTAACCAGAGGCTATTCCCCTGAGGACCACAACAGCTCCTGTTGTGGCAAGGGCCCTACTTGGAGTTTTCTCCAGAGTGGGCATTCCAAAGGAGGTGCTTTCAGACAGAGGTACCAACTTCATGTCTGGATATCTAGAAGCAATGTGGAAAGAGTGTGGTGTTAACTATAAGTTCACTACACCCTACCATCCACAGTGCAATGGGCTTGTTGAAAGATTCAACAAGACCCTAAAAGGGATGATAAAAGGGTTACCTGAAAAGCTTAGGCAAAGATGGGACATCCTTTTAACCTGCCTTCTGTTCGCTTACAGCAAGGTCCCACAAAAGGAGGTTGGCTACAGCCCTTTTGAGCTTTTGTTTGGGCATCCTGTAAGAGGGCCCCTGTGTCTTGGGAAGGAAGGATGGGAGTTACCTCTCAAAAAGCCTAAACTTGACATAGTGGACTATGTACTTTGTCTCCGCTCCAGGATGGCTGAATACACGGAGAAGGCTTCCAAAACCCTTGAGGCCAGCAAAGAACCTCAGAAAGCTTGGCATGACCAAAAGGCTGTGCTGACCGAGTACCAGCCTGGGCAGAAGGTGTGGGTGTTGGAGCCAGTGGCCCCAGCAGCCCTCCAAGACAAATGGTCTGGACTCCACACCATACTTGAGAAAAAGGGAGAGGTCACTTACTTGGTGGACCTTGGCACCCCTAGGAGCCCCCACAGGGTGCTCCATGTCAACAGATTGAAGGCATATGTGGACAGGGCAGACATGGGCTTGCTCATGGCTACAGATAGGGAGCAGGAGGAAGAGAGTGACCCTCTCCCAGACCTGTTATCCCACAACCCTGATAATGGTTCAGTTGATGGTGTGGCCTTAGCTTGCAGCCTCACTGACCAGCAGCAGCAGGACTGCAGACAGGTTCTACAGTATTTTAGACATATGTTTTCATTGACACCTAGTCAGACTAACTGGTGCTCCCATGAGGTGGACACTGGTGACAGTCTGCCTGTGAAGAGTAAGATCTACAGGCAACCTGACCATGTCAGGGACTGTGTAAAGACTGAGGTGCAGAAAATGCTTGAGCTTGGAGTAATTGAGCCATGAGAGAGCCCCTGGGCCAGCCCAGTAGTCCTTGTACCAAAACCTCACACCCAAGATGGTAAGAGAGAGATGAGGTTCTGTGTGGACTATAGAGGTCTCAATGCTGTCACTAGGACAGATGCTCACATCATTCCAAGAGCAGATGAGCTCATTGATAGATTGGCTTCTGCCAAGTTTCTGAGCACATTTGATTTGACAGCTGGTTATTGGCAAATCAGGTTAGCTGAGGAGTCCAATGCCAAAACAGCTTTCTCAACCCCTGGAGGTCATTATCAATCTGTGGCGATGCCCTTTGGTTTGAAGAGTGCACCTGCCACTTTCCAAAGGTTGGTGAACCAAGTCCTTTCTAGGTTGGATGACTTTTGTGCAGCTTCTCTGGATAATATTGCTGTCTTCAGCTCCACCTGGGAGGATCACCTGATCCACCTGAAGAAGGTTTTGGAGGCCCTGCAAAAGGCAGGCCTAACTATCAAGGCAACAAAGTGCCAAATAGGGCAGAGTAAGATTGTGTACCTGGGCCACCTTGTAGGTGGGGGTCAGGTTCAACCACTGGAGAGTAAGATCCAGACCATACAGGACTGGGGTCCTCCAACCACCCAGACACAGGTCAGAGCTTTCTTGGGCCTGTCTGGGTACTACAGAAAATGTGTCAAGAATTATGGGTCCATTGTGACACCACTCAATCATCTGACATCCAAGAAGATGCCAAAAAAGGTTCAGTGGACAGTTAGCTGTCAAAAGGCATTTGATGACCTGAAGAAGGCCATGTGCTCTGCACCTATCTTAAAGAGTCCTGACTACTCCAAAGAGTTTATTGTCCAAACAGATGCTTCTGAGTTGGGGGTGGGAGCTCTGCTTTCACAACTTGATGCAGATGGTCAAGACTAGCCCATTGCTTTTATTAGCAGAAGGCTGACCCCTAGAGATAAACGTTGGTTAGCCATTGAGAGGGAGGCCTTTGCTGTGGTTTGGGCCCTGAAGAAGTTGAGACCATACTTGTTTGGCACTCACTTCAAGATTCAGACAGACCATAAGCCCCTCTTGTGGCTAAATCAGATGAAGGGTGAAAATCCCAAACTGCTCAGGTGGTCCATTTCCCTACAGGGGATGGACTTTACAGTGGAGCACAGACCAGGGACTGACAATGGCAATGCAGATGGTCTCTCCAGGTATTTCCACTTAGAACATGAAGACTTATCTGGTCAAGGTTAAGTTTAATGTCCCTGCGTTTGGGGGGGGGGCAGAGGGGGAGGGGGGGGGGGGGGGTTATGTAGGAGAGTAGGGTCTGCTTTCTTATGGTCACCCCACTTTTTGCTTTTTGTTTCACTGGTTTTCGACTTGATGAGGCTGTGGGCCTGCTAATCAGACCCACAGCCCTGCTATCCTCTCTCTAAATTCACAACCAAGGGGCATATTTACGAGTTCTGGCGCATCTCTGCATATCAGCAGAGATGTGCCAGAACAAATGCGTCACGCGAAACTACCCTTGCGTCACGGCAGATGCGCCACATTTACAATGCGACGCGCCATGGCCCAAGGGTAGGCAGGTGCGTGACGCATCGCGTGACGTAAGGGTGGCGCTTCGCTGGAGTGGCGTCGCAAGCGAGGCGCAACTCCAGCAATGCTCAGGGCCGCCCAATTCTTAACATGCTGCGTCAGTACTTACGCCTGCTCCAAGCAGGCGTAAGGAACTGACGTAGCATCGTCGCGGAAGTGCCTGCGTGAAATCTTGTAGATTTCGCTCAGGCACTTTTGCGAGGTGCACAGGCGCCGGGACGCCCACCCTGCGTGGGAACGCCCCCATTGTGGCGCTGGGCTTTATAACGTGATGCAGCTCCCTAGATGCGTCACGTTGTAAATGCCTCGCAGGGATGCGCCACGTTTACGCCGCTGTCGCGTCACGCAAGGCGGGGTAAACGTAGCGCAAGGGGCTTGTAAATCTGCCCCCATGTACTTTAGGTGCATTACCAATTGATTATTGGGTCACCTTATCAGCCCCTGTACAGTGTACTATAGGTACCCAGGGCATAGGTGCATCCAAGCCCTACCAGGGGCTGCAGCATATCTTTTGCCACCCCTGGCTGGCCATCCAAACTGACACAACTGGCTGATCACTCAGCTGGGGCAAGGGGGTGCAATCACCCGTTGCTTAGATATAGTATACCTATGTCTAAACCTATATCTGGACACATTTGCACCTATAAGTCACTCCTATGGCAGGCCTTAACAATAATGGAGGCAGCGTGCTTGGTTTTATGTGAGATGGTGCTCTAGAATGAGCTGAGCCTGTCTGCAGCTTTCGGAACCATGTCCTTGTAGCTGTTCTAGGATATTGCCATACCATATACTCTTAAGTGCATTATGAATCTCGCGGTTCAATGCTATCTTTGGTTTGGCTTTATCAAAACATGTCGTGTAAGGTGTCATACGCTTTGGAATTCTACCCCCTCGCCAGTCCTGGTGACGGGGGTAGCATTCCACCCTTCTAGAGGGAGAAGACATGTTACTTTCCTTAAACGTGGTTAAATCTAACCAAAGCCTCAGCATCACAAAATGGATGCTGCTGCCACAGACACAAGTCTGGCCTCCTGCTGGTGACCGAAACTCCGGCAGGGGAGGCCTGGACAAAAGGTTTCCTGTCACAGGGAGGTGCTAGCACCACCCAGAAAGGAGATAGTGGATTGGGGCAGGGATGGCTGAATGAAACTAGACACTGCCTGGGGCACACAAGGTGTCCCATGCAAAGTCCAGTTCAAACCGGTGCTGGGGCACTTCAGCCCCAGCTCTGGCGTGAAACTGGACAAAGGGAAAGGGGTGTAACCACATCCCTTCCTGGGTCTCACCCATAGGAGGGACCCAGCAGGAGACCCAGCCCCTTGATTTGGAATAAAGGTAGGAGCAGTGCCCATAGACATTAGATCGTCCTGACTGAAACTTTGATACGAAACTCTGGACCCTCCGACATCCTACTCGACGTAGTAGACTGAAGAATCTCCCTTGTGGTCAAGGAGTGACCACCCTGCACAAGCAGGCACCATCGATTCAGAAAAGGGGGTGGTGATGGACAGAGTATCTGAATTAAGCAGAACACTCCTACCCAGTCCAAAGATGAGGGCTTGATCCATCACCGTTTTTTAGCTCACTGGACCATCCCAGCTCAGAACCTGGCTACATGCAAATTAGTCTGTCCCTGGCCCAGTGCATCATGGGAACAGGGCAGACCAAACTACCAAGCCAATTCTTTTACTGGAAAGGAAACAAGCTTTTGGGGACCGGTTTCTGGCATTACAGCCGTCTTCGGCCCGGCTTGCTTGAATCCTGATGGTGCAGTGAGCAAGGGACTCACATCTGAGCATACCCTTCCACGCTTATGGTGGACAAAACGATTCAGAAAATGGGGTGGTGATGGACAGAGTATCTGAATTAAGCAGAATACTCCTACCCAGTCCAAAGATCAGGGCTTGATCCATCACCGTTTTTTAGCTCACTGCTCCATCCCAGCTCAGAACCTGGCTACATGCAAATTAGTCTCTCCCTGGCCCAGTGCATCATGGGAACAGGGCAGACCAAACTACCAAGCCAATTCTTTTACTGGAAAGGAAACAAGCTTCCGGGGACCGGTTTCTGGCATTACAGCCGTCTTCGGCCCGGCTTGCTTGAATCCTGATGGTGCAGTGAGCAGGGGACTCACATCTGAGCATACCCTTCCACGCTTATGGTGGACAAAACGATTCAGAAAAGGGGGTGGTGATGGACAGAGAATCTGAATTAAGCAGAACACTCCTACCCAGTCCAAAGATCAGGGCTTGATCCATCACTGTTTTTTAGCTCACTGCACCATCCCAGCTCAGAACCTGGCTACATGCAAATTAGTCTGTCCCTGGCCCAGTGCATCATGGGAACAGGGCAGACCAAACTAACAAGTCAATTCTTTTACTGGAAAGGAAACAAGCTTCCGGGGACCGGTTTCTGGCATTACAGCCGTCTTCGGCCCGGCTTGCTTGAATCCTGATGGTGCAGTGAGCAAGGGACTCACATCTGAGAATACCCTTCCATGCTTATGGTGGACAAAACGATTCAGAAAAGGGGGTGGTGATGGACAGAGTATCTGAATTAAGCAGAACACTCCTAACCATTCCAAATATCAGGGCTTGATCCATCACCATTTTTTAGCTCAGTGCACCATCCCAGCTCAGAACCTGGCTACATGCAAATTAGTCGTTTCCTGGCCCAGTGCATCATGGAAACAGGGCAGACCAAACCACCAAGCCAATTCTTTTACTGGAAAGGAAACAAGCTTCCGGGGACCGGTTTCTGGCATTACAGCCGTCTTCGGCCCGGCTTGCTTTTATCCTGATGGTGCAGTGTGCAAGGGACTCACATCTGAGCATACCCTTCCACGCTTATGGTGGACAAAACGATTCAGAAAAGGGGGTGGTGATGGACAGAGTATCTGAATTAAGCAGAACACTCCTACCCAGTCCAAAGATCAGGGCTTGATTAGGTATGGGCGGAAAATCCGTTTCGCTCGCGGATTTTGCGGATTTTCGGGAAATTCGCAATCCGCGAGATTCGCGAATCTCCCGCAAAATCCGCAAATCCGCGAGCAGCGGATGTTGCTCGCACTGCTCGCACTGTTCGCGTGAGTTCGCGGCTTCCCAGTACAACTTCGCGCCCCGCGAATAAGTGCTAAATTGCAGAAATACGATCTTAGCAAAACTGAAACTACTTGCCAGGTTCAAAAGTTCAGGCTCATCATTAGTAGCCATTTCCTGTAGTGCTTCCTGAGGGGCCCCTCCAGAGTTCAGTTGCCAGTTGCAACTATTATGTGACCCTGCTCTGAACCTCAGAATAGTTACACATATGCCACAAAGGTCCTGAATTACAGCTAAGGGAGACAAGCAGGAGCCAGGCTGGAAGTTAAAATCCATTAAGCAGCCCCTAATTCATTATTGTCAGTTGGGGCAGGGCAGGTGTTGTAACTAATTTTGCAACAATGAAAGCACTTAGCAAGTGCAAAAGATCACTAATCAGGGCGCACTAAGGAAGCAGGTGCCAGCTAAAAAAATATTCTGTGACACATTAATCAGCCCCAAATTAATTCAGGTCACTTGAGGCAGGGAAGGTGTGCTTTGCTTTGCCGAAAATAATGTACACTGGACAACCAGAGGGTGTGGTGATGAAACAGAGGGTGGCATGGGTGGGCCAGAGGGTGGCATGAGTAGTCAGAGAGTGGCAGTGGTGATAGAGAGTGGCAGTGATGAAGAAGAGTGTCCCAAACAGGCTGGACACATAGAAACAACAAGTTCGCAAAACTTGCGACCCGACAGGTAAGTTCGCAAATTGCGAAATTGTAAAAACCCTCGCGAACTGGCAGTAACACGGGCGAACACAAAAAAGAAAAAATCCGCAAATTCGCGGGAATTCACGGATTTTGCGGATTGCGAGTTCGCAAATCCGCAAAATTCGCGAACGCGAGATCCGCAAAATTCGCCCATGCTTAGGCTTGATCCATCACCATTTTTTAGCTCACTGCACCATCCCAGCTCCGAACCTGGCTACATGCAAATTAGTCTGTCCCTGGCCCAGTGCATCATGGGAACAGGGCAGACCAAACTACCAAGCCAATTCTTTTACTGGAAAGGAAACAAGCTTTCGGGGACCGGTTTCTGGCATTACAGCCGTCTTCGGCCCGGCTTGCTTGAATCCTGATGGTGCAGTGAGCAAGGGACTCACATCTGAGCATACCCTTACACGCTTATGGTGGACAAAACGATTCAGAAAAGGGGGTGGTGATGGACAGAGTATCTGAATTAAGCAGAACACTCCTACCCAGTCCAAAGATCAGGGCTTGATCCATCACCATTTTTTAGCTCACTGCACCATCCCAGCTCAGAACCAGGCTACATGCAAATTAGTCTGTCCCTGGCCCAGTGCATCATGGGAACAGGGCAGACCAACTACCAAGCCAATTCTTTTACTGGAAAGGAAACAAGCTTCCGGGGACCGGTGTCTGGCAATACAGCCGTCTTCGGCCCGGCTTGCTTGAATCCTGATGTGCAGTGAGCAAGGGACTCACATCTGAGCATACCCTTACACGCTTATGGTGGACAAAACGATTCAGAAAAGGGGGTGGTGATGGACAGAGTATCTGAATTAAGCAGAACACACCTACCCAGTCCAAAGATCAGGGCTTGATCCATCACCGTTTTTTAGCTCACTGCACCATCCCAGCTCAGAACCTGGCTACATGCAAATTAGTCTGTCCCTGGCCCAGTGCATCATGGGAACAGGGCAGACCAAACTACCAAGCCAATTCTTTTACTGGTAAGGAAACAAGCTTCCGGGGACCGGTTTCTGGCATTATAGCCGTCTTCGGCCCGGCTTGCTTGAATCCTGATGGTGCAGTGAGCAAGGGACTCACATCTGAGAATACCCTTCCACGCTTATGGTAGACAAAACGATTCAGAAAAGGGGGTGGTGATGGACAGAGTATCTGAATTAAGCAGAACACTCCTACCCAGTCCAAAGATCAGGGCTTGATCCATCACCGTTTTTTAGCTCACTGCACCATCCCAGCTCAGAACCTGGCTACATGCAAATTAGTCTGTCCCTGGCCCAGTGCATCATGGGAACAGGGCAGAACAAACTACCAAGCCAATTCTTTTACTGGAAAGAAAACAAGTTTCTGGGGACCGGTTTCTGGCATTACAGCCGTCTTCGGCCCGGCTTGCTTGAATCCTGATGGTGCAGTGAGCAAGGGACTCATATCTGAGCATACCCTTCCACGCTTATGGTGGACAAAACGATTCAGAAAAGGGGGTGGTGATGGACAGAGTATCTGAATTAAGCAGAACACTCCTACCCAGTCCAAAGATCAGGGCTTGATCCATCACCGTTTTTTAGCTCACTGCACCATCCCAGCTCAGAACCTGGCTACATGCAAATTAGTCTGTCCCTGGCCCAGTGCATCATGGGAACAGGGCAGACCAAACTACCAAGCCAATTCTTTTACTGGAAAGGAAAAAAAATTCCGGGGACCGGTTTCTGGCATTACAGCCGTCTTCAGCCCGGCTTGCTTGAATCCTGAGGATGCAGTGAGCAAGGGACTCACATCTGAGCATACCCTTCTACGCTTATGGTGGACAAAACGATTCAGAAAAGGGGGTGGTGATGGACAGAGTATCTGAATTAAGCAGAACACTCCTACCCAGTCCAAAGATCAGGGCTTGATCATCACCGTTTTTTAGCTCACTGCACCATCCCAGCTCAGAACCTGGCTACATGCAAATTAGTCTGTCCCTGGCCCAGTGCATCATGGGAACAGGGCAGACCAAACCACCAAGCCAATTCTTTTACTGGAAAGGAAACAAGCTTCCGGGGACCGGTTTCTGGCATTACAGCCGTCTTCGGCCCGGCTTGCTTGAATCCTGATGGTGCAGTGAGCAAGGGACTCACATCTGAGCATACCCTTCCATGCTTATGGTGGACAAAACGATTCAGAAAAGGGGGTGGTGATGGACAGAGTATCTGAATTAAGCAGAACACTCCTACCCAGTCCAAAGATCAGGGCTTGATCCATCACCATTTTTTAGCTCACTGCACCATCCCAGCTCAGAACCTGGCTACATGCAAATTAGTCTGTCCCTGGCCCAGTGCATCATGGGAACAGGGCAGACCAAACTACCAAGCCAATTCTTTTACTGGAAAGGAAACAAGCTTCCGGGGACCGGTTTCTGGCATTACAGCCGTCTTCGGCCCGGCTTGCTTGAATCCTGATGGTGCAGTGAGCAAGGGACCCACATCTGAGCGTACCCTTACACGCTTATGATGGACAAAACGATTCAGAAAAGAGGTGGTGATGGACAGAGTATCTGAATTAAGCAGAACACTCCTACCCAGTCCAAAGAGCAGGGCTTGATCCATCACCGTTTTTTAGCTCACTGCACCATCCCAGCTCAGAACCTGGCTACATGCAAATTAGTCTGTCCCTGGCATAGTGCATCATGGGAACAGGGCAGACCAAACTACCAAGCCAATTCTTTTACTGGAAAGGAAACAAGCTTTCAGGGACCGGTTTCTGGCATTACAGCCATCTTCGGCCCGGCTTGCTTGAATCCTGATGGTGCAGTGAGCAAGGGACTCACATCTGAGCATACCCTTCCACGCTTATGGTGGACAAAACGATTCAGAAAAGGAGGTGGTGATGGACAGAGTATCTGAATTAAGCAGAACACTCCTACCCAGTCCAAAGATCAGGGCTTGATCCAACACCGTTTTTTAGCTCACTGCACCATCCCAGCTCAGAACCTGGCTACATGCAAATTAGTCTGTCCCTGGCCCAGTGCATCATGGGAACAGGGCAGACCAAACTACCAAGCCAATTCTTTTACTGGAAAGGAAACAAGCTTCCAGGGACCGGTTTCTGGCATTACAGCCGTCTTTGGCCCGGCTTGCTTGAATCCTGATGGTGCAGTGAGCAAGGGACTCACATCTGAGCATACCCTTCCACGCTGATGGTGGACAAAATGATTCAGAAAAGGGGGTGGTGATGGACAGAGTATCTGAATTAAGCAGAATACTCCTACCCAGTCCAAAGATCAGGGCTTGATCCATCACCGTTTTTTAGCTCACTGCTCCATCCCAGCTCAGAACCTGGCTACATGCAAATTAGTCTCTCCCTGGCCCAGTGCATCATGGGAACAGGGCAGACCAAACTACCAAGCCAATTCTTTTACTGGAAAGGAAACAAGCTTCCGGGGACCGGTTTCTGGCATTACAGCCGTCTTCGGCCCGGCTTGCTTGAATCCTGATGGTGCAGTGAGCAAGGGACTCACATCTGAGCATACCCTTCCACGCTTATGGTGGACAAAACGATTCAGAAAAGGGGGTGGTGATGGACAGAGAATCTGAATTAAGCAGAACACTCCTACCCAGTCCAAAGATCAGGGCTTGATCCATCACTGTTTTTTAGCTCACTGCACCATCCCAGCTCAGAACCTGGCTACATGCAAATTAGTCTGTCCCTGGCCCAGTGCATCATGGGAACAGGGCAGACCAAACTAACAAGTCAATTCTTTTACTGGAAAGGAAACAAGCTTCCGGGGACCGGTTTCTGGCATTACAGCCGTCTTCGGCCCGGCTTGCTTGAATCCTGATGGTGCAGTGAGCAAGGGACTCACATCTGAGAATACCCTTCCATGCATATGGTGGACAAAACGATTCAGAAAAGGGGGTGGTGATGGACAGAGTATCTGAATTAAGCAGAACACTCCTAACCATTCCAAATATCAGGGCTTGATCCATCACCGTTTTTTAGCTCAGTGCACCATCCCAGCTCAGAACCTGGCTACATGCAAATTAGTCGTTTCCTGGCCCAGTGCATCATGGAAACAGGGCAGACCAAACCACCAAGCCAATTCTTTTACTGGAAAGGAAACAAGCTTCCGGGGACCGGTTTCTGGCATTACAGCCGTCTTCGGCCCGGCTTGCTTTTATCCTGATGGTGCAGTGTGCAAGGGACTCACATCTGAGCATACCCTTCCACGCTTATGGTGGACAAAACGATTCAGAAAAGGGGGTGGTGATGGACAGAGTATCTGAATTAAGCAGAACACTCCTACCCAGTCCAAAGATCAGGGCTTGATTAGGTATGGGCGGAAAATCCGTTTCGCTCGCGGATTTTGCGGATTTTCGGGAAATTCGCAATCCGCGAGATTCGCGAATCTCCCGCAAAATCCGCGAGCAGCGGATTTTGCTCGCACTGCTCGCACAGTTCGCGTGAGTTCGCGGCTTCCCAGTACAACTTCGCGCCCCGCGAATAAGTGCTAAATTGCAGAAATACGATCTTAGCAAAACTGAAACTACTTGCCAGGTTCAAAAGTTCAGGCTCATCATTAGTAGCCATTTCCTGTAGTGCTTCCTGAGGGGCCCTTCCAGAGTTCAGTTGCCAGTTGCAACAATTATGTGACCCTGCTCTGAACCTCAGAATAGTTACACATATGCCACAAAGGTCCTGAATTACAGCTAAGGGAGACAAGCAGGAGCCAGGCTGGAAGTTAAAATCCATTAAGCAGCCCCTAATTCATTATTGTCAGTTGGGGCAGGGCAGGTGTTGTAACTAATTTTGCAACAATGAAAGCACTTAGCAAGTGCAAAAGATCACTAATCAGGGCGCACTAAGGAAGCAGGTGCCAGCTAAAAAAATATTCTGTGACACATTAATCAGCCCCAAATTAATTCAGGTCACTTGAGGCAGGGAAGGTGTGCTTTGCTTTGCCGAAAATAATGTACACTGGACAACCAGAGGGTGTGGTGATGAAACAGAGGGTGGCATGGGTGGGCCAGAGGGTGGCATGAGTAGTCAGAGAGTGGCAGTGGTGATAGAGAGTGGCAGTGATGAAGAAGAGTGTCCCAAACAGGCTGGACACGTAGAAACAACAAGTTCGCAAAACTTGCGACCCGACAGGTAAGTTCGCAAATTGCGAAATTGTAAAAACCCTCGCGAACTGGCAGTAACACGGGCGAACACAAAAAAGAAAAAATCCGCAAATTCGCGGGAATTCACGGATTTTGCGGATTGCGAATTTGCAAATCCGCAAAATTCGCGAACGCGAGATCCGCAAAATTCGCCCATGCTTAGGCTTGATCCATCACCATTTTTTAGCTCACTGCACCATCCCAGCTCAGAACCTGGCTACATGCAAATTAGTCTGTCCCTGGCCCAGTGCATCATGGGAACAGGGCAGACCAAACTACCAAGCCAATTCTTTTACTGGAAAGGAAACAAGCTTTCGGGGACCGGTTTCTGGCATTACAGCCGTCTTCGGCCCGGCTTGCTTGAATCCTGATGGTGCAGTGAGCAAGGGACTCACATCTGAGCATACCCTTACACGCTTATGGTGGACAAAACGATTCAGAAAAGGGGGTGGTGATGGACAGAGTATCTGAATTAAGCAGAACACTCCTACCCAGTCCAAAGATCAGGGCTTGATCCATCACCATTTTTTAGCTCACTGCACCATCCCAGCTCAGAACCAGGCTACATGCAAATTAGTCTGTCCCTGGCCCAGTGCATCATGGGAACAGGGCAGACCAACTACCAAGCCAATTCTTTTACTGGAAAGGAAACAAGCTTCCGGGGACCGGTGTCTGGCAATACAGCCGTCTTCGGCCCGGCTTGCTTGAATCCTGATGTGCAGTGAGCAAGGGACTCACATCTGAGCATACCCTTACACGCTTATGGTGGACAAAACGATTCAGAAAAGGGGGTGGTGATGGACAGAGTATCTGAATTAAGCAGAACACACCTACCCAGTCCAAAGATCAGGGCTTGATCCATCACCGTTTTTTAGCTCACTGCACCATCCCAGCTCAGAACCTGGCTACATGCAAATTAGTCTGTCCCTGGCCCAGTGCATCATGGGAACAGGGCAGACCAAACTACCAAGCCAATTATTTTACTGGTAAGGAAACAAGCTTCCGGGGACCGGTTTCTGGCATTATAGCCGTCTTCGGCCCGGCTTGCTTGAATCCTGATGGTGCAGTGAGCAAGGGACTCACATCTGAGAATACCCTTCCACGCTTATGGTAGACAAAACGATTCAGAAAAGGGGGTGGTGATGGACAGAGTATCTGAATTAAGCAGAACACTCCTACCCAGTCCAAAGATCAGGGCTTGATCCATCACCGTTTTTTAGCTCACTGCACCATCCCAGCTCAGAACCTGGCTACATGCAAATTAGTCTGTCCCTGGCCCAGTGCATCATGGGAACAGGGCAGAACAAACTACCAAGCCAATTCTTTTACTGGGAAGAAAACAAGTTTCTGGGGACCGGTTTCTGGCATTACAGCCGTCTTCGGCCCGGCTTGCTTGAATCCTGATGGTGCAGTGAGCAAGGGACTCATATCTGAGCATACCCTTCCACGCTTATGGTGGACAAAACGATTCAGAAAAGGGGGTGGTGATGGACAGAGTATCTGAATTAAGCAGAACACTCCTACCCAGTCCAAAGATCAGGGCTTGATCCATCACCGTTTTTTAGCTCACTGCACCATCCCAGCTCAGAACCTGGCTACATGCAAATTAGTCTGTCCCTGGCCCAGTGCATCATGGGAACAGGGCAGACCAAACTACCAAGCCAATTCTTTTACTGGAAAGGAAAAAAAATTCTGGGGACCGGTTTCTGGCATTACAGCCGTCTTCAGCCCGGCTTGCTTGAATCCTGATGATGCAGTGAGCAAGGGACTCACATCTGAGCATACCCTTCTACGCTTATGGTGGACAAAACGATTCAGAAAAGGGGGTGGTGATGGACAGAGTATCTGAATTAAGCAGAACACTCCTACCCAGTCCAAAGATCAGGGCTTGATCATCACCGTTTTTTAGCTCACTGCACCATCCCAGCTCAGAACCTGGCTACATGCAAATTAGTCTGTCCCTGGCCCAGTGCATCATGGGAACAGGGCAGACCAAACCACCAAGCCAATTCTTTTACTGGAAAGGAAACAAGCTTCCGGGGACCGGTTTCTGGCATTACAGCCGTCTTCGGCCCGGCTTGCTTGAATCCTGATGGTGCAGTGAGCAAGGGACTCACATCTGAGCATACCCTTCCATGCTTATGGTGGACAAAACGATTCAGAAAAGGGGGTGGTGATGGACAGAGTATCTGAATTAAGCAGAACACTCCTACCCAGTCCAAAGATCAGGGCTTGATCAATCACCATTTTTTAGCTCACTGCACCATCCCAGCTCAGAACCTGGCTACATGCAAATTAGTCTGTCCCTGGCCCAGTGCATCATGGGAACAGGGCAGACCAAACTACCAAGCCAATTCTTTTACTGGAAAGGAAACAAGCTTCCGGGGACCGGTTTCTGGCATTACAGCCGTCTTCGGCCCGGCTTGCTTGAATCCTGATGGTGCAGTGAGCAAGGGACCCACATCTGAGCGTACCCTTACACGCTTATGATGGACAAAACGATTCAGAAAAGAGGTGGTGATGGACAGAGTATCTGAATTAAGCAGAACACTCCTACCCAGTCCAAAGATCAGGGCTTGATCCATCACCGTTTTTTAGCTCACTGCACCATCCCAGCTCAGAACCTGGCTACATGCAAATTAGTCTGTCCCTGGCATAGTGCATCATGGGAACAGGGCAGACCAAACTACCAAGCCAATTCTTTTACTGGAAAGGAAACAAGCTTTCAGGGACCGGTTTCTGGCATTACAGCCATCTTCGGCCCGGCTTGCTTGAATCCTGATGGTGCAGTGAGCAAGGGACTCACATCTGAGCATACCCTTCCACGCTTATGGTGGACAAAACGATTCAGAAAAGGAGGTGGTGATGGACAGAGTATCTGAATTAAGCAGAACACTCCTACCCAGTCCAAAGATCAGGGCTTGATCCAACACCGTTTTTTAGCTCACTGCACCATCCCAGCTCAGAACCTGGCTACATGCAAATTAGTCTGTCCCTGGCCCAGTGCATCATGGGAACAGGGCAGACCAAACTACCAAGCCAATTCTTTTACTGGAAAGGAAACAAGCTTCCAGGGACCGGTTTCTGGCATTACAGCCGTCTTTGGCCCGGCTTGCTTGAATCCTGATGGTGCAGTGAGCAAGGGACTCACATCTGAGCATACCCTTCCACGCTGATGGTGGACAAAACGATTCAGAAAAGGGGGTGGTGATGGACAGAGTATCTGAATTAAGCAGAATACTCCTACCCAGTCCAAAGATCAGGGCTTGATCCATCACCGTTTTTTAGCTCACTGCTCCATCCCAGCTCAGAACCTGGCTACATGCAAATTAGTCTCTCCCTGGCCCAGTGCATCATGGGAACAGGGCAGACCAAACTACCAAGCCAATTCTTTTACTGGAAAGGAAACAAGCTTCCGGGGACCGGTTTCTGGCATTACAGCCGTCTTCGGCCCGGCTTGCTTGAATCCTGATGGTGCAGTGAGCAAGGGACTCACATCTGAGCATACCCTTCCACGCTTATGGTGGACAAAACGATTCAGAAAAGGGGGTGGTGATGGACAGAGAATCTGAATTAAGCAGAACACTCCTACCCAGTCCAAAGATCAGGGCTTGATCCATCACTGTTTTTTAGCTCACTGCACCATCCCAGCTCAGAACCTGGCTACATGCAAATTAGTCTGTCCCTGGCCCAGTGCATCATGGGAACAGGGCAGACCAAACTAACAAGTCAATTCTTTTACTGGAAAGGAAACAAGCTTCCGGGGACCGGTTTCTGGCATTACAGCCGTCTTCGGCCCGGCTTGCTTGAATCCTGATGGTGCAGTGAGCAAGGGACTCACATCTGAGAATACCCTTCCATGCATATGGTGGACAAAACGATTCAGAAAAGGGGGTGGTGATGGACAGAGTATCTGAATTAAGCAGAACACTCCTAACCATTCCAAATATCAGGGCTTGATCCATCACCGTTTTTTAGCTCAGTGCACCATCCCAGCTCAGAACCTGGCTACATGCAAATTAGTCGTTTCCTGGCCCAGTGCATCATGGAAACAGGGCAGACCAAACCACCAAGCCAATTCTTTTACTGGAAAGGAAACAAGCTTCCGGGGACCGGTTTCTGGCATTACAGCCGTCTTCGGCCCGGCTTGCTTTTATCCTGATGGTGCAGTGTGCAAGGGACTCACATCTGAGCATACCCTTCCACGCTTATGGTGGACAAAACGATTCAGAAAAGGGGGTGGTGATGGACAGAGTATCTGAATTAAGCAGAACACTCCTACCCAGTCCAAAGATCAGGGCTTGATTAGGTATGGGCGGAAAATCCGTTTCGCTCGCGGATTTTGCGGATTTTCGGGAAATTCGCAATCCGCGAGATTCGCGAATCTCCCGCAAAATCCGCGAGCAGCGGATTTTGCTCGCACTGCTCGCACAGTTCGCGTGAGTTCGCGGCTTCCCAGTACAACTTCGCGCCCCGCGAATAAGTGCTAAATTGCAGAAATACGATCTTAGCAAAACTGAAACTACTTGCCAGGTTCAAAAGTTCAGGCTCATCATTAGTAGCCATTTCCTGTAGTGCTTCCTGAGGGGCCCTTCCAGAGTTCAGTTGCCAGTTGCAACTATTATGTGACCCTGCTCTGAACCTCAGAATAGTTACACATATGCCACAAAGGTCCTGAATTACAGCTAAGGGAGACAAGCAGGAGCCAGGCTGGAAGTTAAAATCCATTAAGCAGCCCCTAATTCATTATTGTCAGTTGGGGCAGGGCAGGTGTTGTAACTAATTTTGCAACAATGAAAGCACTTAGCAAGTGCAAAAGATCACTAATCAGGGCGTACTAAGGAAGCAGGTGCCAGCTAAAAAAATATTCTGTGACACATTAATCAGCCCCAAATTAATTCAGGTCACTTGAGGCAGGGAAGGTGTGCTTTGCTTTGCCGAAAATAATGTACACTGGACAACCAGAGGGTGTGGTGATGAAACAGAGGGTGGCATGGGTGGGCCAGAGGGTGGCATGAGTAGTCAGAGAGTGGCAGTGGTGATAGAGAGTGGCAGTGATGAAGAAGAGTGTCCCAAACAGGCTGGACACGTAGAAACAACAAGTTCGCAAAACTTGCGACCCGACAGGTAAGTTCGCAAATTGCGAAATTGTAAAAACCCTCGCGAACTGGCAGTAACACGGGCGAACACAAAAAAGAAAAAATCCGCAAATTCGCGGGAATTCACGGATTTTGCGGATTGCGAGTTCGCAAATCCGCAAAATTCGCGAACGCGAGATCCGCAAAATTCGCCCATGCTTAGGCTTGATCCATCACCATTTTTTAGCTCACTGCACCATCCCAGCTCAGAACCTGGCTACATGCAAATTAGTCTGTCCCTGGCCCAGTGCATCATGGGAACAGGGCAGACCAAACTACCAAGCCAATTCTTTTACTGGAAAGGAAACAAGCTTTCGGGGACCGGTTTCTGGCATTACAGCCGTCTTCGGCCCGGCTTGCTTGAATCCTGATGGTGCAGTGAGCAAGGGACTCACATCTGAGAATACCCTTCCATGCATATGGTGGACAAAACGATTCAGAAAAGGGGGTGGTGATGGACAGAGTATCTGAATTAAGCAGAACACTCCTAACCATTCCAAATATCAGGGCTTGATCCATCACCGTTTTTTAGCTCAGTGCACCATCCCAGCTCAGAACCTGGCTACATGCAAATTAGTCGTTTCCTGGCCCAGTGCATCATGGAAACAGGGCAGACCAAACCACCAAGCCAATTCTTTTACTGGAAAGGAAACAAGCTTCCGGGGACCGGTTTCTGGCATTACAGCCGTCTTCGGCCCGGCTTGCTTTTATCCTGATGGTGCAGTGTGCAAGGGACTCACATCTGAGCATACCCTTCCACGCTTATGGTGGACAAAACGATTCAGAAAAGGGGGTGGTGATGGACAGAGTATCTGAATTAAGCAGAACACTCCTACCCAGTCCAAAGATCAGGGCTTGATTAGGTATGGGCGGAAAATCCGTTTCGCTCGCGGATTTTGCGGATTTTCGGGAAATTCGCAATCCGCGAGATTCGCGAATCTCCCGCAAAATCCGCGAGCAGCGGATTTTGCTCGCACTGCTCGCACAGTTCGCGTGAGTTCGCGGCTTCCCAGTACAACTTCGCGCCCCGCGAATAAGTGCTAAATTGCAGAAATACGATCTTAGCAAAACTGAAACTACTTGCCAAGTTCAAAAGTTCAGGCTCATCATTAGTAGCCATTTCCTGTAGTGCTTCCTGAGGGGCCCTTCCAGAGTTCAGTTGCCAGTTGCAACTATTATGTGACCCTGCTCTGAACCTCAGAATAGTTACACATATGCCACAAAGGTCCTGAATTACAGCTAAGGGAGACAAGCAGGAGCCAGGCTGGAAGTTAAAATCCATTAAGCAGCCCCTAATTCATTATTGTCAGTTGGGGCAGGGCAGGTGTTGTAACTAATTTTGCAACAATGAAAGCACTTAGCAAGTGCAAAAGATCACTAATCAGGGCGCACTAAGGAAGCAGGTGCCAGCTAAAAAAATATTCTGTGACACATTAATCAGCCCCAAATTAATTCAGGTCACTTGAGGCAGGGAAGGTGTGCTTTGCTTTGCCGAAAATAATGTACACTGGACAACCAGAGGGTGTGGTGATGAAACAGAGGGTGGCATGGGTGGCCAGAGGGTGGCATGAGTAGTCAGAGAGTGGCAGTGGTGATAGAGAGTGGCAGTGATGAAGAAGAGTGTCCCAAACAGGCTGGACACGTAGAAACAACAAGTTCGCAAAACTTGCGACCCGACAGGTAAGTTCGCAAATTGCGAAATTGTAAAAACCCTCGCGAACTGGCAGAAACACGGGCGAACACAAAAAAAAAAAAAAATCCGCAAATTCGCGGGAATTCGCGGATTTTGCAGGTTGCGAGTTCGCAAATCCGCAAAATTCGCGAACGCGAGATCCGCAAAATTCGCCCATGCTTAGGCTTGATCCATCACCATTTTTTAGCTCACTGCACCATCCCAGCTCAGAACCTGGCTACATGCAAATTAGTCTGTCCCTGGCCCAGTGCATCATGGGAACAGGGCAGACCAAACTACCAAGCCAATTCTTTTACTGGAAAGGAAACAAGCTTTCGGGGACCGGTTTCTGGCATTACAGCCGTCTTCGGCCCGGCTTGCTTGAATCCTGATGGTGCAGTGAGCAAGGGACTCACATCTGAGCATACCCTTACACGCTTATGGTGGACAAAACGATTCAGAAAAGGGGGTGGTGATGGACAGAGTATCTGAATTAAGCAGAACACTCCTACCCAGTCCAAAGATCAGGGCTTGATCCATCACCATTTTTTAGCTCACTGCACCATCCCAGCTCAGAACCAGGCTACATGCAAATTAGTCTGTCCCTGGCCCAGTGCATCATGGGAACAGGGCAGACCAACTACCAAGCCAATTCATTTACTGGAAAGGAAACAAGCTTCTGGGGACCGGTGTCTGGCAATACAGCCGTCTTCGGCCCGGCTTGCTTGAATCCTGATGTGCAGTCAGCAAGGGACTCACATCTGAGCATACCCTTACACGCTTATGGTGGACAAAACGATTCAGAAAAGGGGGTGGTGATGGACAGAGTATCTGAATTAAGCAGAACACACCTACCCAGTCCAAAGATCAGGGCTTGATCCATCACCGTTTTTTAGCTCACTGCACCATCCCAGCTCAGAACCTGGCTACATGCAAATTAGTCTGTCCCTGGCCCAGTGCATCATGGGAACAGGGCAGACCAAACTACCAAGCCAATTCTTTTACTGGTAAGGAAACAAGCTTCCGGGGACCGGTTTCTGGCATTATAGCCGTCTTCGGCCCGGCTTGCTTGAATCCTGATGGTGCAGTGAGCAAGGGACTCACATCTGAGAATACCCTTCCACGCTTATGGTAGACAAAACGATTCAGAAAAGGGGGTGGTGATGGACAGAGTATCTGAATTAAGCAGAACACTCCTACCCAGTCCAAAGATCAGGGCTTGATCCATCACCGTTTTTTAGCTCACTGCACCATCCCAGCTCAGAACCTGGCTACATGCAAATTAGTCTGTCCCTGGCCCAGTGCATCATGGGAACAGGGCAGAACAAACTACCAAGCCAATTCTTTTACTGGAAAGAAAACAAGTTTCTGGGGACCGGTTTCCGGCATTACAGCCGTCTTCGGCCCGGCTTTCTTGAATCCTGATGGTGCAGTGAGCAAGGGACTCATATCTGAGCATACCCTTCCACGCTTATGGTGGACAAAACGATTCAGAAAAGGGGGTGGTGATGGACAGAGTATCTGAATTAAGCAGAACACTCCTACCCAGTCCAAAGATCAGGGCTTGATCCATCACCGTTTTTTAGCTCACTGCACCATCCCAGCTCAGAACCTGGCTACATGCAAATTAGTCTGTCCCTGGCCCAGTGCATCATGGGAACAGGGCAGACCAAACTACCAAGCCAATTCTTTTACTGGAAAGGAAACAAGCTTCCGGGGACCGGTTTCTGGCATTACAGCCGTCTTCGGCCCGGCTTGCTTGAATCCTGATGGTGCAGTGAGCAAGGGACTCACATCTGAGCATACCCTTCCATGCTTATAGTGGACAAAACGATTTAGAAAAGGGGGTGGTGATGGACAGAGTATCTGAATTAAGCAGAACACTCCTACCCAGTCCAAAGATCAGGGCTTGATCCATCACCATTTTTTAGCTCACTGCACCATCCCAGCTCAGAACCTGGCTACATGCAAATTAGTCTGTCCCTGGCCCAGTGCATCATGGGAACAGGGCAGACCAAACTACCAAGCCAATTCTTTTACTGGAAAGGAAACAAGCTTCCGGGGACCGGTTTCTGGCATTACAGCCGTCTTCGGCCCGGCTTGCTTGAATCCTGATGGTGCAGTGAGCAAGGGACCCACATCTGAGCGTACCCTTACACGCTTATGATGGACAAAACGATTCAGAAAAGAGGTGGTGATGGACAGAGTATCTGAATTAAGCAGAACACTCCTACCCAGTCCAAAGATCAGGGCTTGATCCGTCACCGTTTTTTAGCTCACTGCACCATCCCAGCTCAGAACCTGGCTACATGCAAATTAGTCTGTCCCTGGCATAGTGCATCATGGGAACAGGGCAGACCAAACTACCAAGCCAATTCTTTTACTGGAAAGGAAACAAGCTTTCAGGGACCGGTTTCTGGCATTACAGCCATCTTCGGCCCGGCTTGCTTGAATCCTGATGGTGCAGTGAGCAAGGGACTCACATCTGAGCATACCCTTCCACGCTTATGGTGGACAAAACGATTCAGAAAAGGAGGTGGTGATGGACAGAGTATCTGAATTAAGCAGAACACTCCTACCCAGTCCAAAGATCAGGGCTTGATCCAACACCGTTTTTTAGCTCACTGCACCATCCCAGCTCAGAACCTGGCTACATGCAAATTAGTCTGTCCCTGGCCCAGTGCATCATGGGAACAGGGCAGACCAAACTACCAAGCCAATTCTTTTACTGGAAAGGAAACAAGCTTCCAGGGACCGGTTTCTGGCATTACAGCCGTCTTTGGCCCGGCTTGCTTGAATCCTGATGGTGCAGTGAGCAAGGGACTCACATCTGAGCATACCCTTCCACGCTGATGGTGGCAAAACGATTCAGAAAAGGGGGTGGTGATGGACAGAGTATCTGAATTAAGCAGAACACTCCTACCCAGTCCAAAGATCAGGGCTTGATCCATCACCGTTTTTTAGCTCACTGCACCATCCCAGCTCAGAGCCTGGCTACATACAAATTAGTCTGTCCCTGGCCCAGTGCATCGTGGGAACAGGGCAGACCAAACTACCAAGCCAATTCTTTTACTGGAAAGGAAACAAGCTTCCGGGGACCGGTTTCCGGCATTACAGCTGTCTTTGGCCTGGCTTCTTGAATCCTGATGGTGCAGTGAGCAAGGGACTCACATCTGAGCATACCCTTCCACGCTTATGGTGGACAAAACGATTCAGAAAAGGGGGTGGTGATGGACAGAGTATCTGAATTAAGCAGAACACACCTACCCAGTCCAAAGATCAGGGCTTGATCCATCACCGTTTTTTAGCTCACTGCACCATCCCAGCTCAGAACCTGGCTACATGCAAATTAGTCTGTCCCTGGCCCAGTGCATCATGGGAACAGGGCAGACCAAACTACCAAGCCAATTCTTTTACTGGTAAGGAAACAAGCTTCCGGGGACCGGTTTCTGGCATTATAGCCGTCTTCGGCCCGGCTTGCTTGAATCCTGATGGTGCAGTGAGCAAGGGACTCACATCTGAGAATACCCTTCCACGCTTATGGTAGACAAAACGATTCAGAAAAGGGGGTGGTGATGGACAGAGTATCTGAATTAAGCAGAACACTCCTACCCAGTCCAAAGATCAGGGCTTGATCCATCACCGTTTTTTAGCTCACTGCACCATCCCAGCTCAGAACCTGGCTACATGCAAATTAGTCTGTCCCTGGCCCAGTGCATCATGGGAACAGGGCAGAACAAACTACCAAGCCAATTCTTTTACTGGAAAGAAAACAAGTTTCTGGGGACCGGTTTCCGGCATTACAGCCGTCTTCGGCCCGGCTTTCTTGAATCCTGATGGTGCAGTGAGCAAGGGACTCATATCTGAGCATACCCTTCCACGCTTATGGTGGACAAAACGATTCAGAAAAGGGGGTGGTGATGGACAGAGTATCTGAATTAAGCAGAACACTCCTACCCAGTCCAAAGATCAGGGCTTGATCCATCACCGTTTTTTAGCTCACTGCACCATCCCAGCTCAGAACCTGGCTACATGCAAATTAGTCTGTCCCTGGCCCAGTGCATCATGGGAACAGGGCAGACCAAACTACCAAGCCAATTCTTTTACTGGAAAGGAAAAAAAATTCCGGGGACAGGTTTCTGGCATTACAGCCGTCTTCAGCCCGGCTTGCTTGAATCCTGATGATGCAGTGAGCAAGGGACTCACATCTGAGCATACCCTTCTACGCTTATGGTGGACAAAACGATTCAGAAAAGGGGGTGGTGATGGACAGAGTATCTGAATTAAGCAGAACACTCCTACCCAGTCCAAAGATCAGGGCTTGATCATCACCGTTTTTTAGCTCACTGCACCATCCCAGCTCAGAACCTGGCTACATGCAAATTAGTCTGTCCCTGGCCCAGTGCATCATGGGAACAGGGCAGACCAAACCACCAAGCCAATTCTTTTACTGGAAAGGAAACAAGCTTCCGGGGACCGGTTTCTGGCATTACAGCCGTCTTCGGCCCGGCTTGCTTGAATCCTGATGGTGCAGTGAGCAAGGGACTCACATCTGAGCATACCCTTCCATGCTTATAGTGGACAAAACGATTTAGAAAAGGGGGTGGTGATGGACAGAGTATCTGAATTAAGCAGAACACTCCTACCCAGTCCAAAGATCAGGGCTTGATCCATCACCATTTTTTAGCTCACTGCACCATCCCAGCTCAGAACCTGGCTACATGCAAATTAGTCTGTCCCTGGCCCAGTGCATCATGGGAACAGGGCAGACCAAACTACCAAGCCAATTCTTTTACTGGAAAGGAAACAAGCTTCCGGGGACCGGTTTCTGGCATTACAGCCGTCTTCGGCCCGGCTTGCTTGAATCCTGATGGTGCAGTGAGCAAGGGACCCACATCTGAGCGTACCCTTACACGCTTATGATGGACAAAACGATTCAGAAAAGAGGTGGTGATGGACAGAGTATCTGAATTAAGCAGAACACTCCTACCCAGTCCAAAGATCAGGGCTTGATCCGTCACCGTTTTTTAGCTCACTGCACCATCCCAGCTCAGAACCTGGCTACATGCAAATTAGTCTGTCCCTGGCATAGTGCATCATGGGAACAGGGCAGACCAAACTACCAAGCCAATTCTTTTACTGGAAAGGAAACAAGCTTTCAGGGACCGGTTTCTGGCATTACAGCCATCTTCGGCCCGGCTTGCTTGAATCCTGATGGTGCAGTGAGCAAGGGACTCACATCTGAGCATACCCTTCCACGCTTATGGTGGACAAAACGATTCAGAAAAGGAGGTGGTGATGGACAGAGTATCTGAATTAAGCAGAACACTCCTACCCAGTCCAAAGATCAGGGCTTGATCCAACACCGTTTTTTAGCTCACTGCACCATCCCAGCTCAGAACCTGGCTACATGCAAATTAGTCTGTCCCTGGCCCAGTGCATCATGGGAACAGGGCAGACCAAACTACCAAGCCAATTCTTTTACTGGAAAGGAAACAAGCTTCCAGGGACCGGTTTCTGGCATTACAGCCGTCTTTGGCCCGGCTTGCTTGAATCCTGATGGTGCAGTGAGCAAGGGACTCACATCTGAGCATACCCTTCCACGCTGATGGTGGCAAAACGATTCAGAAAAGGGGGTGGTGATGGACAGAGTATCTGAATTAAGCAGAACACTCCTACCCAGTCCAAAGATCAGGGCTTGATCCATCACCGTTTTTTAGCTCACTGCACCATCCCAGCTCAGAGCCTGGCTACATACAAATTAGTCTGTCCCTGGCCCAGTGCATCGTGGGAACAGGGCAGACCAAACTACCAAGCCAATTCTTTTACTGGAAAGGAAACAAGCTTCCGGGGACCGGTTTCCGGCATTACAGCTGTCTTTGGCCTGGCTTCTTGAATCCTGATGGTGCAGTGAGCAAGGGACTCACATCTGAGCATACCCTTCCACGCTTATGGTGGACAAAACGATTCAGAAAAGGGGGTGGTGATGGACAGAGTATCTGAATTAAGCAGAACACTCCTACCCAGTCCAAAGATCAGGGCTTGATCCATCACCATTTTTTAGCTCACTGCACCATCCCAGCTCAGAACCAGGCTACATGCAAATTAGTCTGTCCCTGGCCCAGTGCATCATGGGAACAGGGCAGACCAACTACCAAGCCAATTCTTTTACTGGAAAGGAAACAAGCTTCCGGGGACCGGTGTCTGGCAATACAGCCGTCTTCGGCCCGGCTTGCTTGAATCCTGATGGTGCAGTGAGCAAGGGACTCACATCTGAGCATACCCTTACACGCTTATGGTGGACAAAACGATTCAGAAAAGGGGGTGGTGATGGACAGAGTATCTGAATTAAGCAGAACACACCTACCCAGTCCAAAGATCAGGGCTTGATCCATCACCGTTTTTTAGCTCACTGCACCATCCCAGCTCAGAACCTGGCTACATGCAAATTAGTCTGTCCCTGGCCCAGTGCATCATGGGAACAGGGCAGACCAAACTACCAAGCCAATTCTTTTACTGGTAAGGAAACAAGCTTCCGGGGACCGGTTTCTGGCATTATAGCGGTCTTCGGCCCGGCTTGCTTGAATCCTGATGGTGCAGTGAGCAAGGGACTCACATCTGAGAATACCCTTCCACGCTTATGGTAGACAAAACAATTCAGAAAAGGGGGTGGTGATGGACAGAGTATCTGAATTAAGCAGAACACTCCTACCCAGTCCAAAGATCAGGGCTTGATCCATCACCGTTTTTTAGCTCACTGCACCATCCCAGCTCAGAACCTGGCTACATGCAAATTAGTCTGTCCCTGGCCCAGTGCATCATGGGAACAGGGCAGAACAAACTACCAAGCCAATTCTTTTACTGGAAAGAAAACAAGTTTCTGGGGACCGGTTTCTGGCATTACAGCCGTCTTCGGCCCGGCTTGCTTGAATCCTGATGGTGCAGTGAGCAAGGGACTCATATCTGAGCATACCCTTCCACGCTTATGGTGGACAAAACGATTCAGAAAAGGGGGAGGTGATGGACAGAGTATCTGAATTAAGCAGAACACTCCTACCCAGTCCAAAGATCAGGGCTTGATCCATCACCGTTTTTTAGCTCACTGCACCATCCCAGCTCAGAACCTGGCTACATGCAAATTAGTCTGTCCCTGGCCCAGTGCATCATGGGAACAGGGCAGACCAAACTACCAAGCCAATTCTTTTACTGGAAAGGAAAAAAAATTCCGGGGACCGGTTTGTGGCATTACAGCCGTCTTCAGCCCGGCTTGCTTGAATCCTGATGATGCAGTGAGCAAGGGACTCACATCTGAGCATACCCTTCTACGCTTATGGTGGACAAAACGATTCAGAAAAGGGGGTGGTGATGGACAGAGTATCTGAATTAAGCAGAACACTCCTACCCAGTCCAAAGATCAGGGCTTGATCCATCACCGTTTTTTAGCTCACTGCACCATCCCAGCTCAGAACCTGGCTACATGCAAATTAGTCTGTCCCTGGCCCAGTGCATCATGGGAACAGGGCAGACCAAACCACCAAGCCAATTCTTTTACTGGAAAGGAAACAAGCTTCCGGGGACCGGTTTCTGGCATTACAGCCGTCTTCGGCCCGGCTTGCTTGAATCCTGATGGTGCAGTGAGCAAGGGACTCACATCTGAGCATACCCTTCCATGCTTATGGTGGACAAAACGATTCAGAAAAGGGGGTGGTGATGGACAGAGTATCTGAATTAAGCAGAACACTCCTACCCAGTCCAAAGATCAGGGCTTGATCCATCACCATTTTTTAGCTCACTGCACCATCCCAGCTCAGAACCTGGCTACATGCAAATTAGTCTGTCCCTGGCCCAGTGCATCATGGGAACAGGGCAGACCAAACTACCAAGCCAATTCTTTTACTGGAAAGGAAACAAGCTTCCGGGGACCGGTTTCTGGCATTACAGCCGTCTTCGGCCCGGCTTGCTTGAATCCTGATGGTGCAGTGAGCAAGGGACCCACATCTGAGCGTACCCTTACACGCTTATGATGGACAAAACGATTCAGAAAAGAGGTGGTGATGGACAGAGTATCTGAATTAAGCAGAACACTCCTACCCAGTCCAAAGATCAGGGCTTGATCCATCACCGTTTTTTAGCTCACTGCACCATCCCAGCTCAGAACCTGGCTACATGCAAATTAGTCTGTCCCTGGCATAGTGCATCATGGGAACAGGGCAGACCAAACTACCAAGCCAATTCTTTTACTGGAAAGGAAACAAGCTTTCAGGGACCGGTTTCTGGCATTACAGCCATCTTCGGCCCGGCTTGCTTGAATCCTGATGGTGCAGTGAGCAAGGGACCCACATCTGAGCGTACCCTTACACGCTTATGATGGACAAAACGATTCAGAAAAGAGGTGGTGATGGACAGAGTATCTGAATTAAGCAGAACACTCCTACCCAGTCCAAAGATCAGGGCTTGATCCGTCACCGTTTTTTAGCTCACTGCACCATCCCAGCTCAGAACCTGGCTACATGCAAATTAGTCTGTCCCTGGCATAGTGCATCATGGGAACAGGGCAGACCAAACTACCAAGCCAATTCTTTTACTGGAAAGGAAACAAGCTTTCAGGGACCGGTTTCTGGCATTACAGCCATCTTCGGCCCGGCTTGCTTGAATCCTGATGGTGCAGTGAGCAAGGGACTCACATCTGAGCATACCCTTCCACGCTTATGGTGGACAAAACGATTCAGAAAAGGAGGTGGTGATGGACAGAGTATCTGAATTAAGCAGAACACTCCTACCCAGTCCAAAGATCAGGGCTTGATCCAACACCGTTTTTTAGCTCACTGCACCATCCCAGCTCAGAACCTGGCTACATGCAAATTAGTCTGTCCCTGGCCCAGTGCATCATGGGAACAGGGCAGACCAAACTACCAAGCCAATTCTTTTACTGGAAAGGAAACAAGCTTCCAGGGACCGGTTTCTGGCATTACAGCCGTCTTTGGCCCGGCTTGCTTGAATCCTGATGGTGCAGTGAGCAAGGGACTCACATCTGAGCATACCCTTCCACGCTGATGGTGGCAAAACGATTCAGAAAAGGGGGTGGTGATGGACAGAGTATCTGAATTAAGCAGAACACTCCTACCCAGTCCAAAGATCAGGGCTTGATCCATCACCGTTTTTTAGCTCACTGCACCATCCCAGCTCAGAGCCTGGCTACATACAAATTAGTCTGTCCCTGGCCCAGTGCATCGTGGGAACAGGGCAGACCAAACTACCAAGCCAATTCTTTTACTGGAAAGGAAACAAGCTTCCGGGGACCGGTTTCCGGCATTACAGCTGTCTTTGGCCTGGCTTCTTGAATCCTGATGGTGCAGTGAGCAAGGGACTCACATCTGAGCATACCCTTCCACGCTTATGGTGGACAAAACGATTCAGAAAAGGGGGTGGTGATGGACAGAGTATCTGAATTAAGCAGAACACTCCTACCCAGTCCAAAGATCAGGGCTTGATCCATCACCATTTTTTAGCTCACTGCACCATCCCAGCTCAGAACCAGGCTACATGCAAATTAGTCTGTCCCTGGCCCAGTGCATCATGGGAACAGGGCAGACCAACTACCAAGCCAATTCTTTTACTGGAAAGGAAACAAGCTTCCGGGGACCGGTGTCTGGCAATACAGCCGTCTTCGGCCCGGCTTGCTTGAATCCTGATGGTGCAGTGAGCAAGGGACTCACATCTGAGCATACCCTTACACGCTTATGGTGGACAAAACGATTCAGAAAAGGGGGTGGTGATGGACAGAGTATCTGAATTAAGCAGAACACACCTACCCAGTCCAAAGATCAGGGCTTGATCCATCACCGTTTTTTAGCTCACTGCACCATCCCAGCTCAGAACCTGGCTACATGCAAATTAGTCTGTCCCTGGCCCAGTGCATCATGGGAACAGGGCAGAACAAACTACCAAGCCAATTCTTTTACTGGAAAGAAAACAAGTTTCTGGGGACCGGTTTCTGGCATTACAGCCGTCTTCGGCCCGGCTTGCTTGAATCCTGATGGTGCAGTGAGCAAGGGACTCATATCTGAGCATACCCTTCCACGCTTATGGTGGACAAAACGATTCAGAAAAGGGGGAGGTGATGGACAGAGTATCTGAATTAAGCAGAACACTCCTACCCAGTCCAAAGATCAGGGCTTGATCCATCACCGTTTTTTAGCTCACTGCACCATCCCAGCTCAGAACCTGGCTACATGCAAATTAGTCTGTCCCTGGCCCAGTGCATCATGGGAACAGGGCAGACCAAACTACCAAGCCAATTCTTTTACTGGAAAGGAAAAAAAATTCCGGGGACCGGTTTCTGGCATTACAGCCGTCTTCAGCCCGGCTTGCTTGAATCCTGATGATGCAGTGAGCAAGGGACTCACATCTGAGCATACCCTTCTACGCTTATGGTGGACAAAACGATTCAGAAAAGGGGGTGGTGATGGACAGAGTATCTGAATTAAGCAGAACACTCCTACCCAGTCCAAAGATCAGGGCTTGATCCATCACCGTTTTTTAGCTCACTGCACCATCCCAGCTCAGAACCTGGCTACATGCAAATTAGTCTGTCCCTGGCCCAGTGCATCATGGGAACAGGGCAGACCAAACTACCAAGCCAATTCTTTTACTGGAAAGGAAACAAGCTTCCAGGGACCGGTTTCTGGCATTACAGCCGTCTTTGGCCCGGCTTGCTTGAATCCTGATGGTGCAGTGAGCAAGGGACTCACATCTGAGCATACCCTTCCACGCTGATGGTGGCAAAACAATTCAGAAAAGGGGGTGGTGATGGACAGAGTATCTGAATTAAGCAGAACACTCCTACCCAGTCCAAAGATCAGGGCTTGATCCATCACCGTTTTTTAGCTCACTGCACCATCCCAGCTCAGAGCCTGGCTACATACAAATTAGTCTGTCCCTGGCCCAGTGCATCGTGGGAACAGGGCAGACCAAACTACCAAGCCAATTCTTTTACTGGAAAGGAAACAAGCTTCCGGGGACCGGTTTCCGGCATTACAGCTGTCTTTGGCCTGGCTTCTTGAATCCTGATGGTGCAGTGAGCAAGGGACTCACATCTGAGCATACCCTTCCACGCTTATGGTGGACAAAACGATTCAGAAAAGGGGGTGGTGATGGACAGAGTATCTGAATTAAGCAGAACACTCCTACCCAGTCCAAAGATCAGGGCTTGATCCATCACCATTTTTTAGCTCACTGCACCATCCCAGCTCAGAGCCTGGCTACATACAAATTAGTCTGTCCCTGGCCCAGTGCATCGTGGGAACAGGGCAGACCAAACTACCAAGCCAATTCTTTTACTGGAAAGGAAACAAGCTTCCGGGGACCGGTTTCCGGCATTACAGCTGTCTTTGGCCTGGCTTCTTGAATCCTGATGGTGCAGTGAGCAAGGGACTCACATCTGAGCATACCCTTCCACGCTTATGGTGGACAAAACGATTCAGAAAAGGGGGTGGTGATGGACAGAGTATCTGAATTAAGCAGAACACTCCTACCCAGTCCAAAGATCAGGGCTTGATCCATCACCATTTTTTAGCTCACTGCACCATCCCAGCTCAGAACCAGGCTACATGCAAATTAGTCTGTCCCTGGCCCAGTGCATCATGGGAACAGGGCAGACCAACTACCAAGCCAATTCTTTTACTGGAAAGGAAACAAGCTTCCGGGGACCGGTGTCTGGCAATACAGCCGTCTTCGGCCCGGCTTGCTTGAATCCTGATGGTGCAGTGAGCAAGGGACTCACATCTGAGCATACCCTTACACGCTTATGGTGGACAAAACGATTCAGAAAAGGGGGTGGTGATGGACAGAGTATCTGAATTAAGCAGAACACACCTACCCAGTCCAAAGATCAGGGCTTGATCCATCACCGTTTTTTAGCTCACTGCACCATCCCAGCTCAGAACCTGGCTACATGCAAATTAGTCTGTCCCTGGCCCAGTGCATCATGGGAACAGGGCAGACCAAACTACCAAGCCAATTCTTTTACTGGTAAGGAAACAAGCTTCCGGGGACCGGTTTCTGGCATTATAGCGGTCTTCGGCCCGGCTTGCTTGAATCCTGATGGTGCAGTGAGCAAGGGACTCACATCTGAGAATACCCTTCCACGCTTATGGTAGACAAAACGATTCAGAAAAGGGGGTGGTGATGGACAGAGTATCTGAATTAAGCAGAACACTCCTACCCAGTCCAAAGATCAGGGCTTGATCCATCACCGTTTTTTAGCTCACTGCACCATCCCAGCTCAGAACCTGGCTACATGCAAATTAGTCTGTCCCTGGCCAAGTGCATCATGGGAACAGGGCAGAACAAACTACCAAGCCAATTCTTTTACTGGAAAGAAAACAAGTTTCTGGGGACCGGTTTCTGGCATTACAGCCGTCTTCGGCCCGGCTTGCTTGAATCCTGATGGTGCAGTGAGCAAGGGACTCATATCTGAGCATACCCTTCCACGCTTATGGTGGACAAAACGATTCAGAAAAGGGGGAGGTGATGGACAGAGTATCTGAATTAAGCAGAACACTCCTACCCAGTCCAAAGATCAGGGCTTGATCCATCACCGTTTTTTAGCTCACTGCACCATCCCAGCTCAGAACCTGGCTACATGCAAATTAGTCTGTCCCTGGCCCAGTGCATCATGGGAACAGGGCAGACCAAACTACCAAGCCAATTCTTTTACTGGAAAGGAAAAAAAATTCCGGGGACCGGTTTCTGGCATTACAGCCGTCTTCAGCCCGGCTTGCTTGAATCCTGATGATGTAGTGAGCAAGGGACTCACATCTGAGCATACCCTTACACGCTTATGGTGGACAAAACGATTCAGAAAAGGGGGTGGTGATGGACAGAGTATCTGAATTAAGCAGAACACACCTACCCAGTCCAAAGATCAGGGCTTGATCCATCACCGTTTTTTAGCTCACTGCACCATCCCAGCTCAGAACCTGGCTACATGCAAATTAGTCTGTCCCTGGCCCAGTGCATCATGGGAACAGGGCAGACCAAACTACCAAGCCAATTCTTTTACTGGTAAGGAAACAAGCTTCCGGGGACCGGTTTCTGGCATTATAGCGGTCTTCGGCCCGGCTTGCTTGAATCCTGATGGTGCAGTGAGCAAGGGACTCACATCTGAGAATACCCTTCCACGCTTATGGTAGACAAAACGATTCAGAAAAGGGGGTGGTGATGGACAGAGTATCTGAATTAAGCAGAACACTCCTACCCAGTCCAAAGATCAGGGCTTGATCCATCACCGTTTTTTAGCTCACTGCACCATCCCAGCTCAGAACCGGGCTACATGCAAATTAGTCTGTCCCTGGCCCAGTGCATCATGGGAACAGGGCAGAACAAACTACCAAGCCAATTCTTTTACTGGAAAGAAAACAAGTTTCTGGGGACCGGTTTCTGGCATTACAGCCGTCTTCGGCCCGGCTTGCTTGAATCCTGATGGTGCAGTGAGCAAGGGACTCATATCTGAGCATACCCTTCCACGCTTATGGTGGACAAAACGATTCAGAAAAGGGGGAGGTGATGGACAGAGTATCTGAATTAAGCAGAACACTCCTACCCAGTCCAAAGATCAGGGCTTGATCCATCACCGTTTTTTAGCTCACTGCACCATCCCAGCTCAGAACCTGGCTACATGCAAATTAGTCTGTCCCTGGCCCAGTGCATCATGGGAACAGGGCAGACCAAACTACCAAGCCAATTCTTTTACTGGAAAGGAAAAAAAATTCCGGGGACCGGTTTCTGGCATTACAGCCGTCTTCAGCCCGGCTTGCTTGAATCCTGATGATGCAGTGAGCAAGGGACTCACATCTGAGCATACCCTTCTACGCTTATGGTGGACAAAACGATTCAGAAAAGGGGGTGGTGATGGACAGAGTATCTGAATTAAGCAGAACACTCCTACCCAGTCCAAAGATCAGGGCTTGATCCATCACCGTTTTTTAGCTCACTGCACCATCCCAGCTCAGAACCTGGCTACATGCAAATTAGTCTGTCCCTGGCCCAGTGCATCATGGGAACAGGGCAGACCAAACCACCAAGCCAATTCTTTTACTGGAAAGGAAACAAGCTTCCGGGGACCGGTTTCTGGCATTACAGCCGTCTTCGGCCCGGCTTGCTTGAATCCTGATGGTGCAGTGAGCAAGGGACTCACATCTGAGCATACCCTTCCATGCTTATGGTGGACAAAACGATTCAGAAAAGGGGGTGGTGATGGACAGAGTATCTGAATTAAGCAGAACACTCCTACCCAGTCCAAAGATCAGGGCTTGATCCATCACCATTTTTTAGCTCACTGCACCATCCCAGCTCAGAACCTGGCTACATGCAAATTAGTCTGTCCCTGGCCCAGTGCATCATGGGAACAGGGCAGACCAAACTACCAAGCCAATTCTTTTACTGGAAAGGAAACAAGCTTCCGGGGACCGGTTTCTGGCATTACAGCCGTCTTCGGCCCGGCTTGCTTGAATCCTGATGGTGCAGTGAGCAAGGGACCCACATCTGAGCGTACCCTTACACGCTTATGATGGACAAAACGATTCAGAAAAGAGGTGGTGATGGACAGAGTATCTGAATTAAGCAGAACACTCCTACCCAGTCCAAAGATCAGGGCTTGATCCATCACCGTTTTTTAGCTCACTGCACCATCCCAGCTCAGAACCTGGCTACATGCAAATTAGTCTGTCCCTGGCATAGTGCATCATGGGAACAGGGCAGACCAAACTACCAAGCCAATTCTTTTACTGGAAAGGAAACAAGCTTTCAGGGACCGGTTTCTGGCATTACAGCCATCTTCGGCCCGGCTTGCTTGAATCCTGATGGTGCAGTGAGCAAGGGACTCACATCTGAGCATACCCTTCCACGCTTATGGTGGACAAAACGATTCAGAAAAGGAGGTGGTGATGGACAGAGTATCTGAATTAAGCAGAACACTCCTACCCAGTCCAAAGATCAGGGCTTGATCCAACACCGTTTTTTAGCTCACTGCACCATCCCAGCTCAGAACCTGGCTACATGCAAATTAGTCTGTCCCTGGCCCAGTGCATCATGGGAACAGGGCAGACCAAACTACCAAGCCAATTCTTTTACTGGAAAGGAAACAAGCTTCCAGGGACCGGTTTCTGGCATTACAGCCGTCTTTGGCCCGGCTTGCTTGAATCCTGATGGTGCAGTGAGCAAGGGACTCACATCTGAGCATACCCTTCCACGCTGATGGTGGCAAAACGATTCAGAAAAGGGGGTGGTGATGGACAGAGTATCTGAATTAAGCAGAACACTCCTACCCAGTCCAAAGATCAGGGCTTGATCCATCACCGTTTTTTAGCTCACTGCACCATCCCAGCTCAGAGCCTGGCTACATACAAATTAGTCTGTCCCTGGCCCAGTGCATCATGGGAACAGGGCAGACCAAACTACCAAGCCAATTCCTTTACTGGAAAGGAAACAAGCTTCCGGGGACCGGTTTCTGGCATTACAGCAGTCTTCGGCCCGGCTTGCTTGAATTCTGATGGTGCAGCGAGCAAGGGACTCACATCTGAGCATACCCTTCCACGCTTATGGTGGACAAAACGATTCAGAAAAGGGGGTGGTGATGGACAGAGTATCTGAATTAAGCAGAACACTCCTACCCAGTCCAAAGATCAGGGCTTGATCCATCACCGTTTTTTAGCTCACTGCACCATCCCAGCTCAGAACCTGGCTACATGCAAATTAGTCTGTCCCTGGCCCAGTGCATCGTGGGAACAGGGCAGACCAAACTACCAAGCCAATTCTTTTACTGGAAAGGAAACAAGCTTCCGGGGACCGGTTTCCGGCATTACAGCTGTCTTTGGCCTGGCTTCTTGAATCCTGATGGTGCAGTGAGCAAGGGACTCACATCTGAGCATACCCTTCCACGCTTATGGTGGACAAAACGATTCAGAAAAGGGGGTGTTGATGGACAGAGTATCTGAATTAAGCAGAACACTCCTACCCAGTCCAAAGATCAGGGCTTGATCCATCACCGTTTTTTAGCTCACTGCATCATCCCAGCTCAGAACCTGGCTACATGCAAATTAGTCTGTCCCTGGCCCAGTGCATCATGGGAACAGGGCAGACCAAACTACCAAGCTAATTCTTTTACTGGAAAGGAAACAAGCTTCCGGGGACCGGTTTCTGGCATTACAGCTGTCTTCGGCCCGGCTTGCTTGAATGAATCCTGATGGTGCAGTGAGCAAGGGACTCACATCTGAGCATACCCTTCCACGCTTATGGTGGACAAAACAATTCAGAAAAGGGGGTGGTGATGGACAGAGTATCTGAATTAAGCAGACCACTCCTACCCAGTCCAAAGATCAGGGCTTGATCCATCACCGTTTTTTAGCTCACTGCACCATCCCAGCTCAGAGCCTGGCTACATACAAATTAGTCTGTCCCTGGCCCAGTGCATCATGGGAACAGGGCAGACCAAACTACCAAGCCAATTCTTTTACTGGAAAGGAAACAAGCTTCCGGGGACCGGTTTCCGGCATAACAGCTGTCTTTGGCCTGGCTTCTTGAATCCTGATGGTGCAGTGAGCAAGGGACTCACATCTGAGCATACCCTTCCACGCTTATGGTGGACAAAACGATTCTGAAAAGGGGGTGGTGATGGACAGAGTATCTGAATTAAGCAGAACACTCCTACCCAGTCCAAAGATCAGGGCTTGATCCATCACTGTTTTTTAGCTCACTGCACCATCCCAGCTCAGAACCTGGCTACATGCAAATTAGTCTGTCCCTGGCCCAGTGCTTCATGGGAACAGGGCAGACCAAACTACCAAGCCAATTCTTTTACTGGAAAGGAAACAAGCTTCCGGGGACCAGTTTCTGGCATTACAGCCGTCTTCGGCCTGGCTTGCTTGAATCCTGATGGTGCAGTGAGCAAGGGACTCACATCTGAGAATACTCTTCCACGCTTATGATTGACAAAACGATTCAGAAAAGGGGGTGGTGATGGACAGAGTATCTGAATTAAGCAGAACACTCCTACCCAGTCCAAAGATCAGGGCTTGATCAATCACCGTTTTTTAGCTCCCTGCACCATCCCAGCTCAGAACCTGGCTACATGCAAATTAGTTTGTCCCTGGCCCAGTGCATCATGGGAACAGGGCAGACCAATTAACCAAGCCAATTCTTTTACTGGAAAGAAAACAAGCTTCCGGGGACCGGTTTCTGGCATTACAGCCGTCTTCGGCCCGGCTTGCTTGAATCCTGATGGTGCAGTGGACCATCAGCGCTCAAAGGTTTTCTTTGTTGTTGCTCCCGCCGGAGCTTGAACGACAAAGACCAACAAGACCTGGACTCCCAGACTTCCAACAGCCCGATCCACAGTCCCAACAAAGCTGAGACCCGTGGGGCGACGTGAGATGTGGGACCGGCCGTCTTGGAAAGCCAGCGAAGTGCTTCCTGGGCAGCTCCTGAGGCACCCTTGAAGCTGTGCATTGGGGATTGAGAAGCCCCAGTCCCGAGCAGCCTTTGCACCGAAGATCACCTCTCCACACTCACCGAGTGCTGTGTGGGACCCTTTTGCAATTTTCCTGCTCGATGCATTGTCCGGTCACTTGCCCGTTGGCTAGTGGCCTCTGTGACAACGAACCTTCAAATTTTCACTGCTGGTCTTGTTGCTCCAGACTGGCCCTTGCTCCCCTGAAAAGGAGCAGCGCATCAGACCTTGCAGGTCTGATCCAGAAGCCATCTTCGATTCCTGCGTGGGTTGCATTTGCCAAGGCCTGTTGACTCTGATTCGAGAACCGACACCGCCGACAGTGAAAGCCTTTGTGGGACAGTCTGTGTCCACCTCCTGGTTGTCGTTGATACCTCCTGGTCCACGTGGCAGTGGAGACAAGCTTCACGACATCACCTGATCGCAACCCGACATCGCCTGGATCCTTCCTGGTTCCATCCTGGTCACTGGCTATTGACCCAGACTCTGTCCCCTCTGCTTTCAGGTACTCTACATCTTCGATCCACCCTTGAATCCAACCGCGGGTGAGCTGTGCTTGTGACAGAACGGTTCCGTCACGAACGCGCCCGCTCAATGGAACGCGCCGCGCAGGCGCGAAATCAGCGCCGCGCAGGCGCGCCGAGCGGGCCGTGACAGAACCGTTCCATCACAAGCACAGCTCACCCGAGGCTTGTGACGGAACGGTTCCGTCACAAGCATGCAAGGGGTTAAGCGAGTCCCATACTATGAGAGGAGAGGCAGAGCCTTCGTTACCCAATAGAAAATTCCTAATGTTATTCTTAATAAGTACTCCATATTCAATGTCTGCTAACAAATATTATGGAAAGTAAAACAAGCGTGCTTACCTATTAGCTAAGCCTAGCGGAAATGACAATAATATAGGATTGTAGTCAGATACTACCTTAGGACATACTTCGCATTTAGCTATGCTCAAAATTCTGCTATTAACAAAAAACATGTCGATCCAGGAGTACTGTTTATTTGGTGCACTGTAATAAGTATAACTAGGCTGCAATTGAAATAAGGATCACCAAACATCTCTGAGGCAGTGTAGTTGTGCCATTTCCAAAATTGCAGCTCTTAACTTCCTCATCCTAGCTGAAGCACCCCGATTGGAGAAATCCAAATTCTAATTAGTGATGCAATTTAAATCACCCATGACAATTAACTTCCCCTGCCATTCTAATAATTCCAATGCTAGCATATCACACATTTGAGGCTCATCAGAGTTTGGCCCATAGATGGTACATAGTACATATTTATTGTCATGGATCAGTACTTGTACAAATATCCACCTGCCTCGAGTGCCATGGGAAGTTTTAAGCAAAGTACAATAAAACAATTTGTCAATTATATTAGCAATGCCTCTAATGGAAACCGTCTGAGATGTGCACTCAATTGTCTTATAGTCTAATTGTCTAAGCAATTGTCTATCTTTATATGCCAAGTGAGTTTCAATAGGAGCGACAATATGAGGTTTATAAATTGGCAGCTCCTCTCGGACCATCTGGCGTTTGTGAGCAGAATTTAGCCAACCACATTCCAATAGAGGCATTTAATTACCTCCATTGTATAGTAAATAGAAACCCAAAGACCAAAAATCCTGTGACATCTGTCTAACTCCCCTGCCTCCGTTAGCACCTGGACAGAAAAGCAACATCAGAAACATATAAAATCTTAATAATATAATACATTCCAATAGTAACCCGTTGATACTTTTTCAAATACCTCTGCCACTCCCCCACCTACTGCCCAAGCCACTGACCCCCCAACCAACCTTAAAGGACCCACCCTCCCACCCCAGTTTCCAAGAGAAGAAATCACCCCAGTCAGGTTGTCGATAGTGCTGACAGCCAGTAGAGAGCAAATGCACAGCCCAGGCGCTAAGCACTAAGCTTTAATCCCCACAAAACTTGATTGATGCAGAAAAACATTACAAAGCGAGCAGAGCAGTGAAAAAAAGAGAGAGAAGCCCGGGAAAAAAAGAAGAAAAAAAAGGAAAGCAAGGGAGAGACCCCTCTGTCAAGGACTAAAGAAGGGGATGAAAGAAGGAAAAGAAGGAGCAGAGTAAAGGGGGAAAAGGAGAAAGAGGTACAGGAACACAAGAAGACGAGCACCCCTGTATATTTAACCTCTTTCTCCTGACTCCTCACACTCCTCCCTCTCAGCCTCCCTGAACCTCCCATTCCCCACCCGCTCCCACCCAAGGGTTCTCGCAGAAAAGAGGAGGAAGGGCGGGCCGTAAAGGAATCTGCGGCTAGAATCATCTCTACCAGATACATCGTTACTGAAGGTAAGTAACTCGTACATCTGATAGAGACTACTAGCTGTGGATTCCTTCTCGTAGAATAGATGCCCTAGCAATACCTCCTGGGAAGGAGGGTCTGCGAAGGACCCCACCAGCCAATACAGAAAAAAGGGCCCCCCAGGGGACCAGATCTGTGGACCAGGAAGAACCATGTCCCTGCCAGGCAAGGGGAACCCCCACAAGCATAACCCTACCGACCCCAAGGGGATGTAGGAGGGAAAGGAAGTCTGAAGAGGCTTATACACTCACAACAGAGGAACCAAAAGCAAGGGCAGAGAGGCCGAAGCATCCCACTCACCCACAAGGCAACATAACTTCCACCCAAGCTCAAGACAGGAAAGGTGGAAGAAGCCTAGAGAGCCCAAGGAAACGAGGGAAAAGAAGGCAAACCCACTCCAGATGGAGAGCAGCCTTCCAGACAGAACAGCGCTGGCAGTCAAGCCGCCAGAAGCAAGAAGAACAGCCCGAGGCCCTAGGGAGGCCGAGCAGGCGGCACCTGGCAAGGGAGAACACAGGAGCGTCCCAGACCTCAGGACAGGAGCAGGGAAAGGAGGAGATGCCCGGGCACACCACTACGAGAGGCCCTTCACACGACCTCAAGGAGTAAAATCAGCCGACACAACACCATGGAGAAGAGGCACCTGATGGTGACCAGAACCCTCCAGCAGAGCCCAAGCCATATGACCTAGGGTACGATAAGCCCCAAACATGGGAACCCGCTATGGAAGAACTTCCGCAGCAGAGGTAACAAACAAAAGAGCCACAGGGAAAAAAACACCCCCGCGAAAGGCTTGACAAGCAGCCCAAGCAAGCCGATGGCCTAATTTCAGGGCCAAGTCTGTGCAACAATTCCAACACATACACATAATCAACAAAGGGGCTGTCCAGCAGCCAATAATGCCAAAGTCCCATGAAGGACAAAATGGCCAGAAAAAGCACTCCACAGCCAGAACAACCACCTAAGAAGGCCCAGAATCAACGCAACTCAGGAATCACTGAGGAGGGGACAGAGGATGATAAGGCGGAGGAGGATGAGCAGGAGGAGGACAGAGCCCTGCCAAGAGCCTCTGGATGGCGGAGTCGGCCGGGGCATGGAACAACAGGCTGCCATCAAACGGAAGATCAATGAGTCGCTCCCGAATATTCTCAGGGAATACTCCATCCCGAAGCCAAGCATCGCGACGGAGAGCGACAGAGGAAGCCATGGCCCGGCCCAACACCTCTGAGATATCCAGGGAGGAGTGGAGAATAAACACTGCCAACTCCTGGCCATCCAACGCCTGATGCCTTGAGTCCATTTGACCATCCTCCTGGGACGCTGCGGATCCCAGAGACTCATCCAAATCCCACAAACAAGAGGAGGCCCGAGCCAGCACACAAAAGGTGTTCAGAACCCGCAGGGCAGCACTGGTCGAGGCGAACGTGTTGTGCCCCCAAGAGTCCAGCCAGCGGGCCTCTTGGGACGTCAGAGTCAGCAGTGGCGGCAGGGAAGGAAAAACAGTCCGCAAAAGAGGACTGGAGGCAGAGTGGTGGAGGGAAAGGCACGCCGGGGTCACACGGTGCCGGGAGATGCCGGTGCAGAAGACGCTGAGGCACGGGTCCCCTGAGGCAGGAGGTCTCCAAGCCCCCGTCAAGGAAGAAAGGAGGGAACCTTCAAAGGTAAGCAAGATTTCCCTCCCACCAGAACCCTGGTGGCGGACCACCAATAGATGGTCCACCGGAAAGTGAGCCACCGGTCACCCATACGCAGGATGCCCACAGCCGTGGACACCACGTGAGCGAAGGCCGCACCGGCCTCCATAGGGCGCCACATAGGGGATAGCAGCTCCTCCGTGGGGAACGGCTGCAAACTATGGCGGCCTTACCCGAGGCCAAGCGGGGTGGGCAAGGACCACACCTGGAAGTCAGAAGGAGCCGATGAATGAGGGACCTGCCACTCTTCTGATGAACACCTCTGCCTCAAGAAGGGCAGGGAGCCGCCCTTCGATGCCGGTGAAAAAGACATCACACGGCGACCAGTCTCCGGGGAGGATGACACCAATATACATACTGTGAAGACGAATCCGCAGTACGACCCCTGCGCGAAGTCGTAGAGTCCGCTGCCTGAGGGGAGTTGCGGCACCATCCGGCGTCGCCGGACAAGGTTCCCCCAAGTCACCCCGCACGGGGACCAGAGCGGAGACTAGAGCGGGGCTGGAGCCAAACCGGCCCGTGGGCGGCGACGACCTGACCTCCACTGAGGTAGCCATCCCCGTGGGGGAACGAAGCCCTCCGCCAGCCGCGGGCGAGACTGAGACATAGATCGCCTGGCAACCCATGAGGCGGTGTGAGGGACGATTCCTTCTCCGACTCGCCCCTCACCGAGGCCGCCGCCTACGGTGAAGGACGAGAGGGGCCCAGAGAGGTGTCCTCACCCGGCCCTGACCCGGAGTGGGGCGAGGAGGGTTTACCGACCCCTGTGGCTCCGCACGGTCCAGCTGCTGCCGACTCCATAGCGGCATCACCTCGGCCTTAGACAGGACCACCCTGTCAAGGGACTGAGAGGGGCTCGGGATGCAACCCGAACTTTGGCGACCTCCCGCAACAACACAGGGACTCCCCAGGAGTTTGCGGCAAGGCAGAGATGTCGTGGCCTGAAGGAGGTGCCCCACAGGAGCCGCACCCCAACAGCACCACACCCTCCAATCCTGGATCTGAACCAGTCAGTGCCGGGGCCGGAGCCACCGGCGGTACCGCGGAGGGCCCTGCTCAAGGCGAGGGGTCCGCCAACGCACCAGGAGGGGAAGGAGGGGGAGACGCCAGCGAGGCCTGCAAAGCAGCAGAGTATGTCTCCATTTGGACTCTCGATGCCCCAACACCGGGAAACGGTGGATAGGATGACACGCGGGCCACATCACCCGTGGAGAGTCCACGCCCCTGGTATGATGTACCAGAAAAAATAACATAAGGAACTATACCTACCAATAGCCCCAATACCAATGACCAAATAACCAGTCAGTTGGGAGTGAAGAAAGTTCAATCGTTTATTTTGCAAAATACTCTATAGAGGAGCCTCTCCAACCTTCACCCATCAGGTGCGCAGATAAGACTGCTGGCTTACATTCAAAACCGCACATATATACTTTCAGTTCAACACATGAAGTCACTGTAAATGGAAAAACACCACTTGGCTCTTGGGCTCCAGGAAAGGACCATATATGGCTCACATGATTGGTTCAAAGCTTTACTAAGTTATTATTGGAAACAGTGGCGTAACGATACTTGAGGGGGCCCCCCTGCAATGTACATGGAGGGGGCCCCCCACACTCCGGACCCCAAGCCCAGCCCTGTCCCTCAGTGGACTCAGACCCTCATCCGTCAGCCGGACCCCAGGCCCAGCCTCGCCCTGATCCTCACTGGACTCAGACCCTCATCCGTCAGCCGGACCCCAGGCCTAGCCTCGCCCTGATCCTCACTGGACTCAGACCCCAAGCCCCGCCCTGACCCTCACTGGACTCAGACCTCTCATCCCTCAGCCAGACCCCTGGCCTAGCCCCACCCTGACCCTCACTGGACTCAGACCCTCATCCCTCAGCCTGACCCCAAGCCCTGCTGTGACCCTCACACCTCTCATCCCTCAGCCAGATCCCAGACCTAGCCCTGCCCTGACCCGACCCTCACTGGACTCAGACCCCAAGCCCCGCCCTGACCCTCACTGGACTCAGACCTCTCATCACTCAGCCAGACCCCCGGCCTAGCCCCACCATGACCCTCACTGGACTCAGACCCTCATCCCTCAGCCTGACCCCAAGCCCTGCCCTGACCCTCACACCTCTCATCCCTCAGCCAGATCCCAGACCTAGCCCTGCCCTGACCCTCACTGGACTCAGACCCCTCATCCCTCAGGCCTAGCCCCGCCCTGACCCTCACTGGACTCAGACCCCTTATCCGTCAGCCAGACCCCAAGCCCCGCCATGACCCTCAATGGACTCAGACCCTCATTTCTCAGCCAGACCCCGACCCCCGCCCTGACCCTCACTGGACTCAGACCCTCATCCCTCAGCAAGACCCCCGGTCTGGCCCCACCCTGACCCTAACTGGCCTCAGACCCTCATCCAGACCCCAGGCCTAGCTCTGCCCTGACCCTCACTGGACTCAGACCCTCATCCCTCAGCCTGACCCCAAGCCCCGCCCTGACCCTCACAGGACTCAGACCTCTCATCCTTCAGACCCCCGGCCTAGCCCCACCCTGACCCTCACTGGACTCAGACCCTCATCCCTCAGCAAGACCCCCTGCCTAGCCCCACCCTGACCCTCACTGGACTCAGAGCCCTCATCCCTCAGCCAGACCCCAAGCCCCGCTCTGACCCTCACTGGACTCAGACCCTCATCCCTCAGGCCCCACCCTGACCCTCACTGGACTCAGACCCTCATCTCTCAGACCCCAGACCCCGCCCTGACCCTCACTGGACTCAGACCTCTCATCCCTCAGGCCCCGCCCTGACCCTCACTGGACTCAGACCTCTCATCCCTCAGGCCCCGCCCTGACCCTTACTGGACTCAGACCTCTCATCCCTCAGACCCCAGGCCCGCCCCTCACTGGACTCAGACCTCTCATCCCTCATCCCTCAGACCCTAGGCCTAGCCCCGCCCTGACCCTCGCTGGACTCAGACCTCTCATCCCTCAGACCCCAGGCCTAGCCCCACCCCGACCCTCACTGGACTCAGACCTCTCATCCCTCAGACCCCAGGCCCCGCCCTGACCCTCACTGGACTCAGACCTCTCATCCCTCAGACCCCAGGCCCCACCCTGACCCTCACTGGACTTAGACCTCTCATCCCTCAGACCCCAAGCCCGGCCCTGACCCTCAGTGGACTCAGACCTCTCATCCCTCAGCCAGACCCCCGGCCTAGCCCCACCCTGACCCTCACTGGACTCGGACCCTCATCCCTCAGACCCCGCCCTGACCCTCACTGGACTCAGACCTCTCATCCCTCAGGCCTCAGGCCCCGCCCTGACCCTCACTGGACTCAGACCCTCATCCCTCAGACCCTAGGCCCCGCCCTGACCCTCACTGGACTTAGACCTCTCATCCCTCAGACCCCAGGCCTAGCCCCACACTAACCCTCACTGGACTCAGACCTCTCATCCCTCAGACCCCAGGCGTAGCCCCACCCTGACCCTCACTGGACTCAGACCTCTCATCCCTCAGACCCCAGGCCTAGCCCGCCCTGACCCTCACTGGACTCAGACCCTCATCCCTCAGACCCCAGGCCCTGCACTGACCCTCACTGGACTCAGACCTCTCATCCCTCAGACCCCAGGCCTAGCCCCACCCTGACCCTCACTGGACTCAGACCTCTCATCCCTCAGACCCCAGGCCCCGCCCTGACCCCCACTGGACTCAGACCTCTCAATCCTCAGACCCCAGGCCTAGCCCCGCCCTGACCCTCACTGGACTCAGACCTCTCAATCCTCAGACCCCAGGCCTAGGCCCGCCCTGACCCTCACTGGACTCAGACCTCTCATCCCTCAGACCCCAGGCCTAGCCCCGCCCTGACCCTCACTGGACTCAGACCTCTCATCCCTCATCCCTCAGGCCCCACCCTGTACCTCACTGGACTCAGACCTCTCATCCCTCAGACCCCAGGCCCCACCCTGACCCTCACGACTCAGACCTCTCAATCCTCAGACCCCAGGCCTAGCCCCGCCCTGACCCTCACTGGACTCAGACCCTCATCCCTCAGACCCCAAGCCCGGCCCTGACCCTCAGTGGACTCAGACCTCTCATCCCTCAGCCAGACCCCCGGCCTAGCCCCACCCTGACCCTCACTGGACTCAGACCCTCATCCCTCAGACCCCAGGCCCTGCCCTGACCCTCACTGGACTCAGACCTCTCATCCCTCAGGCCTCAGGCCCCGCCCTGACCCTCACTGGACTCAGACCCTCATCCCTCAGACCCTAGGCCCCGCCCTGACCCTCACTGGACTTAGACCTCTCGTCCCTCAGACCCCAGGCCTAGCCCCACACTAACCCCCACTGGACTCAGACCTCTCATCCCTCAGACCCCAGGCGTAGCCCCACCCTGACCCTCACTAGACTCGGACCTCTCATCCCTCAGACCCCAGGCCTAGCCCGCTCTGACCCTCACTGGACTCAGACCCTCATCCCTCAGACCCCAGGCCCCGCACTGACCCTCAATGGACTCAGACCTCTCATCCCTCAGACCCCAGGCCTAGCCCCACCCTGACCCTGCGACTCCCTGGCTTTATTCTTCCACAACAAAATTGCAGAAATCCACAACAGCTTCGACAACCAACCCGGAGTCCAACCCACCCAACCATACACTGAACATTCTCCCCCCTTGAACACCCTTTACGACTGGAACCCAATCTCCACTGAGGACACCATCCGCCTGATGAACTCCATCCACTCAGGATCCCCCACAGACCCATGTCCTCACCACATCTTCAACAAAGCAGACTCCATCATAGCACCGCACCTCCGAGACGTCATCAACTGCTCCCTCAATTCCGCCACCTTCCCGGAAAGCTGGAAACACGCTGAACTCACCGCCCTTCTGAAAAAACCCACAGCGGACCCCACCGAACTCAAAAATTACCGCCCCATCTCGCTCCTTCCTTTCCCGGCCAAAGTCATCGAGAAAGCTGTCAACAACCAGCTCGCCGCCTTCCTCGAAGCCAACAAATCCCTCGACTCCTCACAGTCTGGCTTCCGAGCAAAACACAGCACTGAGACCGCTCTCATCGCAGCAACAGACGACATTCGAACTCTACTGGACAATGGAGACACAGTCGCCCTCATCCTCCTCGACCTCTCTGCAGCCTTCGACACAGTCTGTCACAGCACCCTTTTACAACGCCTCAGAAACATCGGAATACAAGGAAAAGCACTTGAATGGATCACCTCCTTCCTCACCGGAAGAACCCAGAGAGTCCTCCTTCCACCATTCAAGTCCGAGGCCACTGAAGTCATCTTTGGCGTACCACAAGGATCCTCACTCAGTCCCACCCTCTTCAACGTATACATGAGCCCCCTCGCGGCCATCGCCCGCCAACACAACCTCAACATCATCTCTTACGCGGATGACACTCAACTGATCCTTTCTCTCACCAATGACCCCAGCACCGCCAAAACTAACCTACACGAAGGAATGAAAGAAGTTGCCGAATGGATGAAACACAGCCATCTGAAACTGAACTCAGATAAAACAGAAGTCCTCATCTTAGGTACATCCCCCTCTGCATGGGACGACTCCTGGTGGCCGGAAGCCCTTGGAAAAGCACCCATCCCGACAGACCACGCACGGAACCTAGGCGTTATCCTGGATTCTTCACTTTCAATGAACAGACAAGTCAACGCCGTCTCCTCATCCTGCTTCAACATTCTTCGCATGCTCAAAAAAACATTTCGCTGGATCCCCACCGAAACCAGAAAAACAGTCACCCATGCTCTGGTCACGAGCCGACTGGATTACGGAAACACCCTCTACGCAGGCACTACCGCTAAACTCCAGAAAAAACTCCAACGAATCCAAAACGCCTCAGCCAGGATCATATTAGACATCCCGCGCAACGAACACATCTCTGGTCACCTGAAAAACCTCCACTGGCTACCCGTCAATAAGAGGATCACTTTCCGACTTCTAACCCACGCACACAAATCACTCTACGATATCGGACCAGAATGCCTCAACTCACGACTGTCCTTCTACACCCCCTCCCGCCAACTACGTTCCTCCAGCCAAGCCCTCGCCACTGTACCTCGCATCAACAAGACCACCATGGGAGGTAGATCCTTCTCATACCTGGCAGCTAAAACATGGAACTCACTCCCCACTTACCTTCGCCTTACCAGAACCACCTAGCATTCAGAAAGCAACTCAAAACGTGGATATTTGACAAGTAATCCTCCTCCCCTCCCTAAGCGCCTTGAGACCCTCTGGGTATGTAGTGCGCTATACAAATTCTTTGACTTGACTTGACTTGACTGGACTCAGACCTCTCAATCCTCAGACCCCAGGCCTAGCCCCGCCCTGACCCTCACTGGACTCGGACCCTCATACCTCAGACCCCAGGCCCCGCACTGACCCTCACTGGACTCAGACCTCTCATCCCTCAGACCCCAGGCCTAGCCCAGCCCTGACCCTCACTGGACTCAGACCTCTCATCCCTCAGACCCCAGCCCCGCCCTGACCCTCACTGGACTTAGACCTCTCAATCCTCAGGCCTAGCCCCGCCCTGACCCTCACTGGACTCAGACCTCTCAATCCTCAGACCCCAGGCCTAGCCCCGCCCTGACCCTCACTGGACTCAGACCTCTCATCCCTCAGACCCCAGGCCTAGCCCCGCCCTGACCCTCACTGGACTCAGACCTCTCATCCCTCATCCCTCAGGCCCCACCCTGACCCTCACTGGACTCAGACCTCTCATCCCTCAGACCCCAGGCCCCACCCTGACCCTCACTGGACTCAGACCTCTCAATCCTCCGACCCCAGGCCTAGCCCCGCCCTGACCCTCACTGGACTCTGACCCTCACTGGACTCAGACCCTCATCCCTCAGACCCCGCCCTGACATGCTAAGAGACTGCAATTATCTGTTTCAACTATCTGTTCAAACACGAAAACAAAACACAAATCTTTTTTTTTTTTAAACGGCTATAATTTGCCAAGTTTGCTGGATTTTATTTTAATGCAAACACTTTTGTAGAAAACTTCTCACCCTTTCCCGGTATTCGGTGTAATGCACAAGGAGGGCAAGAGGAGGTGTGTAACCTGATGTACTGGGCAATATATAGTCACAGAAAGCCCAGAAGACATTTCAGACTGTCTTTGTTGCTCAGCTACTTGTTTCCAAACGCAGTCCATTGATTGAATTTCGAAAACCAACTTGAACTTACTTGTAACAGTCTGAAAGTCGACAAACGGAGTAGGCACCTGGGCAAGGCTAAATTATGCCTGCCAACCGCACAGTGAAAGTCCTTCTCAGTACGGAGTCTCTGGCTGGCCGGGCACGCTGCACGCACTTTTAATTGAGCTGCTCAATGGTCACAAGGCCCCCACCAGAATGCCCGGCCCACCCTGACGTGCAGACATGCCTGCAGAGACAACTGCGCGCCACCGCTCACTATTGAATTATGCAGAGGCCCGGCTGGGGCCCGGGGGTGCGCATGCGCAACCAAGCAGACTTGGAGAGGCTTGTTTGCTGGCTCGGAGCGGGGCCCCCTGGAGGCCAGGGGCCCCCCCTTGAGGCAAGAGCGCGCCCCCCCCCGGCGCTGCGGGGGGCCTGTGCTACTCCCCAGGGCGTGTGCAGTGCCAGTGTGCAGTGCACCAATTCATTTATTAAGAGGCGAGTTTAAAATCTTCTTTATGAAACGAGGGGGCCCGAGGGGCCCCCTGGAGCACGAGGCCCCCCCGCAATGCGGGGGCTGCAGGGGCCTGTGTTACGCCCCTGATTGGAAAGTTCAGGAGAGGTCACTCCCTTTCGTCCTGGTGCCCGGGAGAGTAGGCACGGCGACTTCAGGAATGCGCTTATCGCACCCAAAGCCAGATGAGACCTTGAGTCCCAGGACAGAAATAAAACAGTTTACTTTCAGCTGCTCTCAGTAATTCAAATGGACTGGGAACTAACAACTAATGTAGAGGAACACGTGATCACAGCTCCTGTCTGACACAATAAGAGAAAAGATGGCGTCTGTACGGTTTCTCGGTCTACTCTATTAGTATAGAACAAACGGACAGAATAAACCTTTTCCTACTAGCTAAAGCAAACAGAGGTTATGCAGTGAGCATATTAAGCATAGAGAATATATAGATACATCATGCTAACACAATATATATATATATATATATATATGTCTGATACGTCTCGTGTTGGGGAAATCTAACTTTTATCCCTCAGAACGGCCCTTTTAGCATGATGTAGCTAACTAAAAATGGTTTCAGTCTTCAAAAATCCCTTCATCAATCTGCATCATATCCTTTATTTCTTGCTGCACTAATTGGGCTTTTACCGCTGCTGGAGAAGGACCAGTCACAGAGGAGGTGAGTTCAGTAGCACAGTAAGAGCAGCATGCAGGCCCACATTGTATGCAAAGGCAACAGGTGAATATGATACCGGCTACACCTGCCAATACCATCAACATTTTCCATCCCCAGGTGGACAACAGTCCCCAAAACCAACCAGATAGGGACCAGGTACCAGTTTCTGCGTGTACTTCAGATGCCAAGCGATGTAACTTTTGAATGGCCAAATGAACAGAGGGGGCGGAGTCAGGGATATATACACAACAGGAACTGCCGATCACGCGGCATGCTCCTCGGTCAGCCAGAATGATGTCTAAAATCATTAGATTCTGAAGCGAGACAAGTCTCGTTGCTTGAAGCTCTACAGTCAAATTGGTCAATATACCTGCGGTAGTATTGATCACCCTTTCGACTACTCTGGACAGTCGCCGTACTTCCTTACTAGTGATGTTGGGTCCCCAAAAAGGAAATACTCCCTTTACAATATCAATAAAGTGCTGCTCAGGGGTATCTGTTTGGTCAATGTCGGTGGTATCTATCTCTCTCTTATTCCTGAAGAGGGGCAGACTCCATTTATCTAATCAATGATCCTTATGATAATTAGAAGGGGCTATATAAACTGGAGGGTACAAGAAGGACAAATAACAACTGCCAGTCCAGCCGCGGGGAAGCCAGGTTTAAGCATTTTCTCCACAGATAACATATACATTTGGGGGAGTCAACAATGGAGGGGTACTGAAAGTACGTAACCGATAGGTGTAATTACATCGACTTTCTCCTAACGATATGTACCCTGCTCCCTGAACAGAAAATGCAGACGTACTGTTTAATATAGGCACTGGAATTGCTTTATCATCTGTAACGTTACTTTCCTAAATTGTTGGAAATACTCGGTGAAATTGAATTCAAAATCCAGGATTTCGTTTTTTAACCAGTTGACTTTCATGTTCCGTATACAAATTCATACATGCATTTGGATCTAAGGACACCTCCCGGTCATTTCCCTTCGGGTCACAACCTTGATGAACCTCTATATATGCTAAAATCATCTCGTAGTCTTTCTCCGAATATCTTTGAGTATCTACAGTGTAATGCATGTACATCATGGAGAGTAACTTAAACCAAGCTCACAACTTCCTAAATAGGACAGGGGCAAAGAGATGAATAAATCATGCTTATGCATAAGAGGGTAAAAAGCCGCAAATCCAACAGTTTGTACTATTCGTAGCACTGTGCGTTTGATGAAACATTTCAACAAAAACATTTTTCGTATAAGTCTGACGGTGCCTTTCCTTATGCGGGGCTAAGGTATAGAATATATGTTCCGGAGGCAGGGCAGTGGTTCCTAAAACAGTATGCATAGGGTGACAAAAATTCTAAATATATAAACACACTCATTAATATTATTAACAAAATTGCTATTGTGACCACAAATGCAATTTTACCATGCTGTGTCCAACCCGAAAAGACAGGCATATATACAGGTTGGTAACGTGGTGCAAGAGGACGTTCCTCTGCGGGAACGAAACAGGCAAAAGGGTACATGCTAGCTAAGAGTCCAAAATAAACTCGGGCAATGAAGTCCAACCTGCCAGAGGGTGTTTCTTTCCTGTGTCTGTCTAGAGCCTCACAGGCAGGTTCCCATCGTTCATCACAAAGAAAAACCAAAGCAGACTTTCATTTTGGAGTTATGTTCTCACACAACCCTTGAAGAAATCACGATCTGGGCCCCCTTTCAAACAAGATATTCAGTCTTTCTTTCTGAATAGAGCAAACAAAATGTTCCAGGCTCTCAACGTGTTCAATCCAGTGTCTTGCTCAGTACCCCAGAAATGTTTCTGACAAGCCCTATTACTCGAGTCAGTCAGTCAGTCAGTCAATCACTTTTATTCGATTTTTGAGAATCATAAAAAGACACAGGATACAGTTCAAGAAATACACAAATAAAAAAAGACAGTGATAAAAATATCTACATAATGTATCTACATAATGTATCATACGTCAAATCATCAGATTACATTAAATTTTGAAAATAATATATACACAAGTTATATATCACAGTAGATTGAAGAAAACATTTCATATAAAAAATTTAAAACATCAGAATATCTATTAAGAATTCATTAAGGTATTTTGTTTATGATTAATCCTTTGTTTCCTTTACTACGCATTTGTTAATACGGACTCCTGCTACTATGTATAGGCATTTATATAGCACACTACTTACCCAGAGGGTCCCAAGGTGCTTCGACCGCTGCGAAACCCTTCCTGGCTTCCCTGAGAGATGGTCCCTTAATGGGTATCTCCAGGGTGAGACCAGGCATCCCCGGCGGTCTGGTGGGGCCGTTAGTGAAGATGAGGCAAGCTAATGCCCAGAGTTGTCGAGTGTGATCGCTGATCAGAGTGGGCACCGAGGCGAGAGAATTATCGAGTCCGCTGACCCTGGTCCAGAAACCTGCCGCGCCGGGAATCGAACCCTGGTCCCAGGCCGTCCTCTGCTCTCGGGTCTGCCGCCTCTAACCGAAAATTTGCAACATGAAAAATGATTTGTGCATTGTGCAAAAGTTGCAGAAATAAGAGCGCTGGCCTAACCTGTAAAAAGCCAGCCTCTCGAAGGATTGGAACGAGATATTTCCTCCTGATTTGAGCGCAGTGATCACAGAACATAATAAAATGTAAAGTGTCCTGAGATGAAAACTGATCACAGTCACATGGCTTAGTGTTATCAGGTGTATCCCATCTGTAGTAGGTGCCCAACAAAAAGTGTATCAGGTTTAAACGAAATCTAATTAAAAGAAAGCAATGAAATGGTTTATTAACATATACCAGGTAGGGTTCTGGGCCTGGGACAGTCTTAAGGGCAAAATTTCTTCTAACCATTGTTTTTTTTAGCTCTATTTCCTCCCGCTCTGCTGTAAAGAAGTTTATCAGTGATGTCTTTATCATCTTGACATCCTCCTTTTGGATGCCATCAGGGGAGTTAAAGAGATCGATGCGTCCCACCTGGGTTAACATTGTTTTTACGTACATCAACCATGGGATTTTTAAGGCTCCATCCATACTCAAGCAGTCTTTGAGGATTTTGTGATTTAATGAAATTTCCTCATTTAGCCAAGTTTTTAGCCAAGAAATAACAGGGGCAGATTTTATGATGTCTGAGACATACCCAGTACCCAACTCTGAATGGATGGTAAAGGTAGGAGTAGACTGGTGGACGGAGAGTAATGATCTAAAGAACCTATTTTCCGCCCTCTGGATGAAGACTGGGTTTGTATATCCCCATATTGAGGCCCCATAGATGGCAATTGCCAGACATTTAGCATTGCAAACCTTAAGAATAGCGTTCATTGGACGTGACCCCATTTTTTTAGCAAAATTCAAGAGGGCTCCAGCAGATCTGGTAACTGCATTTGATTTGGACTTATGTTGGGCACCCCAGTTACCTTTATCATCAAATAAGACGCCCAGATAAGTAAAGGAAGGAACCCTTTGTACTTCCTTTCCTGTGCAGATGAAAGTTATGGGTTTCTTTTTCCTGCCCTTGAGTCCCATAATGATAACGTGCGATTTTTGTGTATTTATTTTTAAATCTAACGAGGTCATAAAGTCCCCAAAGGAAGCCAATAACTTATTAAGAGCCACACCTGTTCGTGCCAAGAGGACTGTGTCGTCCGCGTACAGGAGAACCGGGATGTTAATCTCTCCTGCACGCGGAACGTCGGACCCCAGGGTGGAAAGCGCCGGCTCAAGTGTGTTTATATACAGGGTAAAGAGGAGAGGGGCAAGGATGCAACCTTGCCTCACTCCTCTCTGTGAGTTAAAGGGTTCAGTGCATCTACCCTCTTGAGTTACTCTAACCGAAGCCTCTAATCCTTGGTGGAGATCGGCTAAAAAGCCCACCGGTGATCTTTCTATGCCCATTTCCAGAAGGACTTCCCGCAGCCTTGACCTATTTACCAGGTCAAAGGCTGAGGAGAGGTCCATGAATGCCATATACAGGGCCCCTTTTTTCACTATAGTGTATTTACTGATGATCAGATGCAAATTAAGGCACTGATCCAGTGTGCTTCTTTTGGGCCTAAAACCGTATTGGGCATTTGATAAGATTCCCCTGCCTTCTAACCAAGATGTTATCCTCCCCAGAATGACTCTGCCCAGGATCTTGACGGCAGAGTCAATGAGGGAAATAGGTCTATAGCAGGCAGGGTCACTCTTTAGGCCTTTTTACTCGAGTCTTTCCCTATCTCCTACCATCTTCAACTGGGGTACCATGTCATTTTCTGGGCCGCAGATTGTATCGAACATGGCCAGGCGTTTCCTGATCAGAGAACAAAACAGAGGATGGTGAATCCATCGCAACAGGAATATCACAAGCCTTTCGCTCAACTGCAGGGGCAAAAGAATCTGGGGCAATCACTGGTACAGATGACAAGACCCCTTCCGAGCCCGGTGCTCCTTCTCCTTGCCCTTCTCCAACTTCTAGGGTATCAGAAAAAGGAACAAAGTGAGGGGCTCGTTCACTCTCTTGGGTCAAAATTCCTGCCTGGTTTTGTTGATCATAAGGAAGCGGGAGGGGCAATTTCTTGACATGAGACACTTGTATCCAATGTCTCTTGCCGTACACCTTCACTGCCGTCCACGTGGCCAGTAGAATCTGATGAGGCTTGGACAACAAAGGTCCAAGCTGGATTTCCGCTGATAGTTGTGGACCAAGACCCTCTGTCCTGGCTCCAGACGATGTCCGGGACCCTCCAGCTTGGGTTGCAACACTGCTGAAACCTGTTGATGAATGGAACGAAGATCTTTAGTCACAGATAATCTGTCATCATAGGATATTCAATATCACGAAATGTTCTGGGTCTTGGGACACCCCAAACATTGGCCGGGCTCCCAAAGATAACTTCATAAGATGACAAGCCAGATCAAGAATGTGGGGTAACCTGTATTGACATCAATGCTAATGGTAAGGCATCGGGCCACCTTTACCCAGTACTGTTTTGAATTTTTACCAGTTTTAAATCTCAGTATTCCATTATACTTCACGACCAGTCCAGCAGACTGAGGGCGTCGAACCGCATGGAATTTCTGCTTAATTTGCAACCCATTACAAACATGACAGATAAGATCTGCATTAAAGTGCTCCCGTTATCACTCCAGATCACCCGAGGCAATCTGTAGCGTGGGAAGTACTCCTTTATCAAGCCTTTGCTGTTGCCAGAGCAGTGTTTTCTTTAATTGGGTAGGCCTCCACCCATTTACTGAAGGTGCACACCACGACCAGGACATACTTTAGATTATTCACACTCTCCAGTTGGAAATAATCCATTTGGAGCACGTCAAAAGGCAAAGATGGTGGTGCAAAATTCCCACTGAGTACAGGTTTCCTACCTCCAGGATTATGTCGTAAACAAACCATGCAGTATTGAACCAAATGAGCAGCAGTCTTTGGGATATTAGGATTATTCCACACAGGGTCCAAAAGTGCACAAATGCGCTTTGCCCCAATGTGTGCTGAGCCATGTGCCGTGGTCACTACGGCATTCACTAATGCATTGGGCAACAACCATCTCTGTTTCTCGGTTAAATCAACCCAGCAATCGTTTTCATCTAGTCTCCCCACTTCCTTTTCCCAGTGAGCCAGTTCAGCGGACGTAGCTTCCTTCTGTATCTCTCGGACACTTTCCATAGTGTTATAAAACATTTCCGTCTCCGTCACCCACCTAGCAGAAGTAGTCACAAACATTAAGGCCATTTTAGATTTGGCAGTTTCTTTAGCTATCTGATCGGCAAAAGCATTACCTTCACCTACGGCTTCCACCACTGTCTTATGGGCGCTGCATTTAACTACAGCCACATATCTGGTAATGTCAATGCAGTCGGTAATAGTAGGGTCAAAGGGCTATGTTGTATTCTCTGACCATGGGAAGTGAGAAAACCCCTCTCCGCCCACAGTCCGCCAAAGCTATGAGCCACGCCAAAGGCGTATTGGCTATCTGTGTAAATATTTACTCTCAATCCTTCACTTAACTCACAGGCCTGAAGCAATGCCACTAACTCAGCTGCCTGTGCTAACAGATAGGGTACTTGAGAAGCCTCAACTACAGTGTGAAGAGTTGTGATTGCATATGCAGCAGTTGGTGTGCCATCTGGTAACTTGAAACAAGAGCCATCCACATACAACTCCCCTTGGGGGTCAGACAGAGGAATGTCTGTGAGATCTACTAATCCCTTCGTCTCTTCCTATGTCCGAAATATACAATCATGTACTTCATTGTTTTTCTCGTCAGAAGGGAGGGGTAGTAACGTGGCAGGATTCAGAGTGGCACACCGTTTAATTGTAATATGGGGTGCAAACAAAGTCAATTAGTATCCAGTAAGACGCGCACTCGTAAGGTGCTGGGTCTTCGTTTTGTTCAATAATGTATCCACAGCGTGCGGTACCATCACTGTGAGATCAGTGTTCAGAACAAGCTCTTCCAACTGTCGAATGGCCACCGCGACTGCAGCAGTTGCCCTTAAACAGCTAGGAAGCGCTCTGGCGACGTTATCCAACACCGCCGAAAAATAGGCACAAGGCCTTTGCTTACCACCAAATCCTTGTGTTAACACAGAAAGTGAGCAACCGCCCACCTCATGTACATAAAGCACAAAAGGTTTTCGGTAGTCAGGAGTACCCAAGACGGGTGCAGAGCAAAGCGCAGATTTTAAAGAGTCAAAAGCTTTCTGACACTCATCAGTCCAAGGTAGAGGTTCATGCACATCTTTAGTGGTTAAGTACAGGAGAGGTTTAGTAAGAAGGGAGAAATTAGGAATCCATTGCCGACAGTAAGAAGTTATGCCAAGGAATGCACGAACATCACGCTGAGTACGAGGTACAGGGTGTTAGAAATGGTAGTCACACGCTCAGGGGTTAGTCTCCTCCCCTCTTCCGACAGTAGATGACCAAGGTAGGTCACCTCCTGTCGACAATATTGGAATTTCGAAAGAGACACCTTATTACCATTAGCCGCCAAATGAGGCAATAATTTAACAGTGGCGTCCTTATAACCCTCTTCAGTATCAGAAGTCACCAACAGATCGTTGACGTACTGTAAGAGCACATTACCAGGGGGCAAGATCAAATCATCCAATAATGCTTTCAGGGCCTGACTATAAATGCTAGGACTCTCGGATTACCCCTGGGGAGCGTGGCAAAACCAGAAGCTGTGACCAGATAAGGAGAAGCCGAAAATATGACGGCTATCTGGATGAATTGGGATGCTAAAGAAAGCATTCTTTAATTCAATAACGGAAAAATACTTAGCAGTGGGAGGGATCATTGTGAGAATAGTAGTGATGTCCGAAACCACAGGGTATTGCGGCACCACTATCTTATTAATTTATCGCAGGTTGTGAGAAGTTGGCCTGGTATATAATGCTCACTAATTCTAGTGATCACTTTGTACAATGCCAAGCAACCCTTATGAGGATGGTTGTAATTCAACCTTGTAGACCAGTTATCCTAGTGGTAACGTGGACAAAGCAGTCTTAGGCTAAACTCTGAAAGGCATGTGAAGCCAGCTGTTATACCATACACAACCCCCTTGAATACCAAATGAAAGGGACACCACACAGATATATATTGAAAATATATATTGATTTATTAACTATAAAATCCCCTGGACTCTTTATGAGCACAGAAGCACAAGCGTTAAATCACAAGACAGTTTAAAATACACAAAAGTTGCACAATATGGATGAGCCCTAGGGGCCACCTAAACCATATACTAAGAAAGTGGTATAAGGGATACCAAGAGGAAAGTGAAGAGGCCTAGGGCCTTGGGAATCACTGGAGCTATTCGAGACTGGCAATGACTAAGTCGGGAAAGGCCCACGGGACTCGGGTGCAGTGTTCAAAGTGCACGCACTTCTCAATACAAAGTCTATGGTGCGTAAAAAGCACAAAGTTAGAAAGTTAGGAACCTTCCGAGTGACCTACGGAGCTGAAACTTAAAACACAGGCCCTTGGGATGTGTACCAGTGCAGGAGCACCGGCGGAGCTGAGTTACCTCACCCACAGGAAGCGGGTGCACAGGGTCGAAGATGTGTCGGGTTTCGTCACGCTGGTCGATGGTGCTTGGAGCTGAAGATGCTGCAGGCGGCTCGATGAGAAGAGTTCCGGTGGATCCAAGGGTGGATCTGAAGATGTGAAGACCTGAAAGCAGAGGGGACAGTGTTCAAAGTCACTAGCCAGTGACTACCGTGGAACCAGATTGGAACCAGGCGATGTCGGGTGCAAACAGGCGTTGTCGGGTAGCTTCTTTCTGCAGCCACGTGGATACCCGGGGTCGAGGACGTCCAGGAGTCGGTCACGAGCTGTCCCACGTAGGCTTCTCGCTGTTGGCGGTGTCGGCGACCTGATCGGAGCAAACAGGCCTTGGCAAATGCAAGCCACGCAGAAGTTGAAAGATGCTGTTCACTTGGACCAGCAAGGTCAGAGCGGGTGCTCCTTTTCACAGGAGCTTGGGTAGGTCTGGAGCAACCAGACCTGCTGTGTAAATCTTCGGGTTCGTCGCCAAGATGGCCGCTGGCCGCGTGGCTAGTGGCCGGGATGGCGCGTCGAGTGGCACAATGCAAAAGGGCCCCACGCAGATCGTGGAGATGCTGGAGGGCTGATCTTCGGTGCAAGGGCTGCTCGGTGGTGGGGGTTCTCAATCCCCAAAGCACAACGTCGAGGATGCCTCAGAAGCTGCGCAGTCAGCTTTTCGAGTGTCTTTCAAGAGGTCCGGTCCCACGTCACTCGGTGCCTCCACGGGTCCCTTCTTCGCAGGGACTGTGGATCGGGCTCTGAGAGGTCTGGGAGTCTGGTTCTTGTCGGGCTCTGGGCTCGGTCTCCGGCGGGAGGCGGCGGCAAAGCAGACGTCGAGTTGCTGGTTGGTACCTGTGTTCACAGGGTGGCCACTCCTAGGCCACAAGGGAGATTCTCTTCAGTCTTCTGTGCAGCAGAATGTCGAAGTCCAGTCTTCTTCTTGTTTAAAGTTGATTTCGGGATGATCTGCTGTGCAATGGCACTGCTCCCCCTCTTATTCCCAAACTGGGGGTGGATCACCTACTAGGTCCCTCCTCTGGGAGGAACCAGGAAGGGGAGCGGTTACACCCCCTTTCCTTTGTCCAGCTCCGCGCCAGGACTGGGGCTGGAAGGCCCCAGAACCGGTTTGGACTGGCCTATGCACGGGGACACCTTGTGTGCCCCGGGCATGTCTGATTCTATTCAGCCCTGTCCTACCTAATACACAAAATCCTGTCTGGGGTGGTGCTCGCACCTCCCAAGGCAGGAAACCCTTTGTCCAGGCCACCATCTGCCGAGTTTCGGTCAGCAGCAGGAGGCCAGACTTGTAAAAACCACCGCAATGGAGCGCACACCGCTAGCCCCTCCTCCGGATCGCCCCTCGGGATTCTGGTACTTGTAGTTCAGTAGTGGATCACCCAGGTGGGTGCAAGTCGGTACTTGTTGGACTGATGAATCTCTAGACCCGATACATGTCCCGGGTTTTTGGGTATCGCCCGAGACATGGCTCGGGTTTCGGGATAACTTCCCTCATCAGTAGAGAAAATGGTTTAGGGGTGGAGGAGAAGGCCAGACTTGTGTCTGTGGTGGCAGCGTCCATTTTGTGGAGCTGAGGCTCTGTTTAACTTTAACCGGGGTTAAGGCTACACACATGTCGTGTCCCTCTAGAAGGGTGGAATGCTATCCCCGTCGCCAGAATTGGCGAGGGGATAGTATTCCAATTCGTATGACACCTTACTCGACATGTTTTGATAAAGCCAAACCAAAGATAGCATTTAACCGCGAGGATTATAATGTACTTAAGAGTATATGGTATGGCAATATCCCGGAACAGCTTAGGGAGTTGTTCCCGACAGCTGCAGACAGGCTCAGCTCATGCTAGAGCACCATCTCACATATTTCCAAGCACTCTGCCTCCAGGATTGACGAGGCCTTCCATAGGAGTGGCTGATAGGAACATATGTGTCCAGTTTAGGGTTAGGCACAGACATACTGTACCTAAGTAAGAGGTGGTTACACCGACTTACCCCAGCTGAGTGATCAGCCAGTTGTGTCAAATATGGAGGCCAGGCCAGGGGTGGCACAATGCGTGCTGCAGCCCCTGGTAGGCCTTGGATACACCTATGCCCTGGGTACCTATGGTACACTGTTACAGGGGCCTATAAGGTGAACCAATTCCAATTGTGTTATGCACCTAAGGTACATGGAGTCCATTTTAAGGAGAGAGCAATCAGCCTGGGGCCCTGAATAGCAGGATCCCAGGCCAACTAAGTCAAAAACCAGCTAAACACCAGGCAAAAAGTTTGGGGGTAACCATAGTCAGATATCCACCTTCCTACATAACCCCCCCCCCCCCCCAAACGAAAGGAGATAAGGCTATCCTTGACCAGGTAAGCCTATATTGCCTAAGTGGCCATATAAGGAAGTACCAGCTCTGGCTTGGTAACCCCCTGTCTCATGGTCCACTAAGCAATCCCTCACCCTAAGGGTATCTGAGGGTCTCCACCATAGGGAATCTCTACCTGTGGTGTGTCTTTGCAAAGTCAAAGGCTGGTGTTGAGATGGAGTACTGAAGTGAGTTTCCTCTGTAGGGCTCAGCTTCCTCCAATCACTCTCCACCATGTGTGCCTTTCTTTCTCTGACTGAGTTGCACTGTGCTCTCAGGGTCAACCTCTGGCTACCTAAAGCTGGAGGCTGGGTCCCTCTGTTTGGCTTACTGGAGGGACAGTTCAGGTTTGGGCCCTTAGGGCCCCAGGTTTGGCTGTGCCCAACAATATCCATCTGGGGGAGGTCCCTAACTACTTTTAAGGGGGATCCCTCAGGAGTTTTTAAAGCTTGCACCTCACTAGGGCTACTAGTTTCGGTGCCCCTAATCTGCTGATGGGGGTGCTTTATTTGACAGGGGGCCCTTTGGGTCTCACTGTCCTTCTTGTCCTCTGCAGCCCTGGGCTGAGTAAGGCAAGGTAGAGAGGGGCAGGTTACCTGCTCCAGACTGGGTCCCTCCTGAGAAGGGTCCACTGCCATCAGAGGCTCTGTCAGGCCAGGCCTAACAACCTCTGGGACAGTTCCTTCATCAGGGGTAAGATCAGTTCCCTGAGGAGGCTGATCCTTTTCTAAAGTCTGGTGGGAGGGAGATTTCTCTTCCTCCTCAATGCTCTCTGTTTGGGTGGAGTGATCCATCATTTCCGGCTTCACTACCCAGGTATCAGTTTGAGTTTGGGCTGTGGCCATCACAGCCCCACCAACCTTTTCAGGAGGAGACTCAGTTTGGGTATGGGCTGTTACTAGTACAGCCCTGCTACTCTTTCCAGGAGGGAAGTTATCTAAAGATGGGGCTGAGGTTTGCTCAGCCCTCCCAACCTTTTCAGGAAGGACATCTTGAATTGGGGCTGTAGCCATTACAGCCCCACTAACCTTTCCATGGAGATTTACCATTCTAGAATGGGTTTGCTGTTCAACCTCAGCCCAGGCTGAGATTTCCAAATCATTACCCAGTAGGCAATCTACAGGCAAGTTTGCTGACACTGCCACTCTCTTTGGGCCAGTGACACCTCCCCAGCTAAGATTGACTACTGCCATGGGATGATTGGATTCTATGCCATCAATGTTTGTCACCTGATATTTGGCATCAGGTAAAAGTTGCCTTGAGGGGACTAGACATTCAGCCACCATGGTGATGCTAGCCCCTGTGTCTCTGAAGGCCTCAACTTTCAAACCATTGATGAGGGGCTCCTGTCTATACTTGCTCAAAGTGTTTGGGCAAGCTGTGAAATTGGCAAACCCCATGCCAGTCTCATAGACAAGAGTATCTGAGTTAGGGGACCTGGATAGGCCAGAGTCCACCTGCCCTCCAAAAGTAAACCCACCCAAATTCTTGGGGGTGCTCCCACCACCTGGGGGACCACTGCTAACAGTGACAGGAGGTGTTGGAGCCTTACCTGGAGGTATATTCTCCTTATTGCCATTCTTGGGACAACAGCTATCTGTTTTGTAATGCCCCACCTGTTTACAGGTGTGACAATAAGGCTTTTTCTGGGATGTAGAAGTGTCTTGGGACCCACCCCCATTCTTGGAGTTTTGGGGCCCTGGGGAAGTCTTTTCCTTACTTTTATCCCCACCCTTCTCTTGAGGCTTGGTAGTCTCTTTCTTTTGGTCACCACCCTGGTTCTTAGGCCTGATCCTGGTTCTGACCCATTTGTCTGCCCTCCTACCCAATTCTTGTGGGGAGGTCAGATCAGAGTCAACCAGGTGCTGATGTAGAAGCTGATTTTGACAATTACTTAAGATTTGCTCTCTCATAATTAAATTATACAATCCTGTATAGTCAGTAACCTTACTTCCCAGCAACCAGCCCTCCAGAGCCTTAGTGGCACACTCAACAAATTCAGACCAGTCCTGAGTCTGTGTCTTCTGGGTATCTCTGAACATTAACCTGTACTGTTCAGTGGTTAAGCCTAACCCATCAATCAGAGCACTCTTCAGGACCATGTAGTTTCTAGAATCCTCATCACTAACTGTGAGGAGTCTGTCTCTGCCTCTACCTTCAAAGGAGAGCCACAAGATTGCTGCCCACTGCTCCTGAGGGATCTGCTGTACCATGCAGGCTCTCTCAAGTGCAGTCATCCATTTGTGGATATCATCCCCAGCTTTGTAGGGGGGCACAATCTTACTCAGGTTTCTTGTATCAAAGGACCTGTCTTTATCCTTCTGGATATTGCTGCCACCAGTGGATCCTAATCCACTCTCTCTAGGCTGTCTTGCTCTAGCAAGTTTCTCTTGGGCCAGGGCAATTTCTAACTCTTGTCTCTGGACTCTCAATTCAGCCTCTCTAATTTGAGATTCTCTCAATTTGGTCTCATGTTCCCTTCTCTGAGGGCTAGTCATCCTCCTTCTGGAGTGACCATGAGAACCTCTAGAAGCATGGGAGTTGTCAGAGTCACCTGAGTGAATCCTTCTCCTCCTAGGCTCCTGGTTAAGTCCACCTGGGGGTCTGAATGGGTTGTTACCTGATTCATTCCCAAGTGGAGTTAAGTTAGCCTGGTTCAGTCTACTGACCAGTACCTGACTATCTCTGTCATCATCTGACTCACTGCTTTCCACCTCCTCCTCCTCCTCCTCCTCTTCCTCTACATCTACCTGAGGAGCTCCAGTGGTGGAGGCTTCCTCATCTACCAGGATGATAGGGGCAGGGGTGTCTACAGTGTCATCCTCTGAAGGATGGCCTCCTTCAGCATCCCCTGTGGGGTTTGCTTTAGAGGTCTTTAGAGCCTCAGACTGATCCAAGAGCTCTCTTAGGTGGTCTGTAGTAGGGGAAGGCCCTGTCTTCAGACCCCTTAAGACACAAAGCTGTCTTAATTCCTTAAAGGGAAAAATAGCAAACTGGGATGGTGCCCTTGGAGGGTCACTCTCAACAGGAGTAAGTCCACTGGACCCCTCTGTTCCAGACATTGCTCTAGTGTGGGTGGATGTGTTGCAATCTACCTACACTGGTGTTTACCTACTAAACCTATCTAGTAGTTGTAGCTAGGGTGTGCTACTCCCTTTGCTCTACAACAACTAAGTTCAGTAGAACTTAAGTATACTAGTCTTGTTTTATATGTACCTAGCAGGTACCTGTATGATCTTTCAAATGATAATCTCAAAGATTGTAATGGTAAAACAACAGCAAGCTCAGATCCCAATCCGCTGCTCACCAATGTGAGAAGTTGGCCTGGTATATAATGCTCACTAATTCTAGTGATCACTTTGTACCATGCCAAGCAACCCTTATGATGATGGTTGTAATTCAACCTTGTAGACCAGTTATCCTAGTGGTAACGTGGACAAAGCAGTCTTAGGCTAAACTCTGAAAGGCATGTGAAGCCAGCTGTTATACCATACACAACCCCCTTGAATACCAAATGAAAGGGACACCACACAGATATATATTGAAAATATATATTGATTTATTAACTATAAAATCCCCTGGACTCTTTATGAGCACAGAAGCACAAGCGTTAAATCACAAGACAGTTTAAAATACACAAAAGTTGCACAATATGGATGAGCCCTAGGGGCCACCTAAACCATATACTAAGAAAGTGGTATAAGGGATACCAAGAGGAAAGTGAAGAGGCCTAGGGCCTTGGGAATCGCTGGAGCTATTCGAGACTGGCAATGACTAAGTCGGGAAAGGCCCACGGGACTCGGGTGCAGTGTTCAAAGTGCACGCACTTCTCAATACAAAGTCTATGGTGCGTAAAAAGCACAAAGTTAGAAAGTTAGGAACCTTCCGAGTGACCTACGGAGCTGAAACTTAAAACACAGGCCCTTGGGATGTGTACCAGTGCAGGAGCACCGGCGGAGCTGAGTTACCTCACCCACAGGAAGCGGGTGCACAGGGTCGAAGTTGTGTCGGGTTTCGTCACGCTGGTCGATGGTGCTTGGAGCTGAAGATGCTGCAGGCGGCTCGATGAGAAGAGTTCCGGTGGATCCAAGGGTGAATCTGAAGATGTGAAGACCTGAAAGCAGAGGGGACAGTGTTCAAAGTCACTAGCCAGTGACTACCGTGGAACCAGATTGGAACCAGGCGATGTCGGGTGCAAACAGGCGTTGTCGGGTAGCTTCTTTCTGCAGCCACGTGGATACCCGGGGTCGAGGACGTCCAGGAGTCGGTCACGAGCTGTCCCACGTAGGCTTCTCGCTGTTGGCGGTGTCGGCGACCTGATCGGAGCAAACAGGCCTTGGCAAATGCAAGCCACGCAGAAGTTGAAAGATGCTGTTCACTTGGACCAGCAAGGTCAGAGCGGGTGCTCCTTTTCACAGGAGCTTGGGTAGGTCTGGAGCAACCAGACCTGCTGTGTAAATCTTCGGGTTCGTCGCCAAGATGGCCGCTGGCCGCGTGGCTAGTGGCCGGGATGGCGCGCCGAGTGGCACAATGCAAAAGGGCCCCACGCAGATCGTGGAGATGCTGGAGGGCTGATCTTCGGTGCAAGGGCTGCTCGGTGGTGGGGGTTCTCAATCCCCAAAGCACAACGTCGAGGATGCCTCAGAAGCTGCGCAGTCAGCTTTTCGAGTGTCTTTCAAGAGGTCCGGTCCCACGTCACTCGGTGCCTCCACGGGTCCCTTCTTCGCAGGGACTGTGGATCGGGCTCTGAGAGGTCTGGGAGTCTGGTTCTTGTCGGGCTCTGGGCTCGGTCTCCGGCGGGAGGCGGCGGCAAAGCAGACGTCGAGTTGCTGGTTGGTACCTGTGTTCACAGGGTGGCCACTCCTAGGCCACAAGGGAGATTCTCTTCAGTCTTCTGTGCAGCAGAATGTCGAAGTCCAGTCTTCTTCTTGTTTAAAGTTGATTTCGGGATGATCTGCTGTGCAATGGCACTGCTCCCCCTCTTATTCCCAAACTGGGGGTGGATCACCTACTAGGTCCCTCCTCTGGGAGGAACCAGGAAGGGGGGCGGTTACACCCCCTTTCCTTTGTCCAGCTCCGCGCCAGGACTGGGGCTGGAAGGCCCCAGAACCGGTTTGGACTGGCCTATGCACGGGGACACCTTGTGTGCCCCGGGCATGTCTGATTCTATTCAGCCCTGTCCTACCTAATACACAAAATCCTGTCTGGGGTGGTGCTCGCACCTCCCAAGGCAGGAAACCCTTTGTCCAGGCCACCATCTGCCGAGTTTCGGTCAGCAGCAGGAGGCCAGACTTGTGTCTGTGGTGGCAGCGTCCATTTTGTGGAGCTGAGGCTCTGTTTAACTTTAACCGGGGTTAAGGCTACACACATGTCGTGTCCCTCTAGAAGGGTGGAATGCTATCCCCGTCGCCAGAATTGGCGAGGGGATAGTATTCCAATTCGTATGACACCTTACTCGACATGTTTTGATAAAGCCAAACCAAAGATAGCATTTAACCGCGAGGATTATAATGCACTTAAGAGTATATGGTATGGCAATATCCCGGAACAGCTTAGGGAGTTGTTCCCGACAGCTGCAGACAGGCTCAGCTCATGCTAGAGCACCATCTCACATATTTCCAAGCACTCTGCCTCCAGGATTGACGAGGCCTTCCATAGGAGTGGCTGATAGGAACATATGTGTCCAGTTTAGGGTTAGGCACAGACATACTGTACCTAAGTAAGAGGTGGTTACACCGACTTACCCCAGCTGAGTGATCAGCCAGTTGTGTCAAATATGGAGGCCAGGCCAGGGGTGGCACAATGCGTGCTGCAGCCCCTGGTAGGCCTTGGATACACCTATGCCCTGGGTACCTATGGTACACTGTTACAGGGGCCTAAAAGGTGAACCAATTCCAATTGTGTTATGCACCTAAGGTACATGGAGTCCATTTTAAGGAGAGAGCAATCAGCCTGGGGCCCTGAATAGCAGGATCCCAGGCCAACTAAGTCAAAAACCAGCTAAACACCAGGCAAAAAGTTTGGGGGTAACCATAGTCAGATATCCACCTTCCTACACAGGTCAATTACAAAACGGTAATTATCAACATGGTCAGGGTCGCTGCCAACAGGGGCCTTTTTCAAAATTGGCAATATAGAACTATTGCATACGTTGGCAGCCATTTCTTCCACTACACACTTATCGATCAAATCTTGGATAATAGAGAGCAGAGCTTTCTCACCTGCCGGTGAAATTTTACATTGTGGTATCCGTGGTAAACGAGCATTTTGTTTCAGATTAATGGAGACAGGCGGAATCTTAAGTAATCCTACATCTGTATCTCCGGTGGCCCACAATGTCGCTGGGATGGCAGCGAGCTCAGGAGGGAGGGGTTCATTTTTAGCAAAACACTGCCACGTATGTTTACCAGGAGATTGTATAGTAAGATAAACGCAGTCAGGGGAAGAATAAATCTTCGCTTGCAACTTCTTTAACATAACCCTAATAGTTTTCCCCACAATGTGAGGTCAACAAAAACGGAGAGTCCACTGTGACCGGACAAATTGTGAACGGAATTGGTTGAGAAATGGGGCTCACCACCGGAATTCCCAAAAAACCCACTGAACCATTATTCTGCCCGGACAGAACAGCCCCTGGGACCAGTGAACGAGAAATAGAACTATTCATTGCACCCGTATCAACTAAAAACATTTCGGATGTCCCCATCAACCGCCCTCATACATAAGGACCTTGCTGATCAACGGGTACTGACACCTAGCCCCCACTCTGTCCTTGGCTGTCCCATCGATCACACAGTCTTCATTATAGTACTGCCTACCTCTTGGATGATCAAAATAATTCTTCTCAGATTCACCATGTGCTGCTTCCTCTCTTCGCATATCACTTCGATCCACACCACCTCGACCTCTTCCTCTCCCTCTTACTGCCCCATTCTGAGCCAGCAACAATGGACACTGAGGTTGCCAATGCCCTTCCTGTTTTCAGTAAGTGCATTGGTTTATTCCCAAAGTAACAGCTGGTCCTCCGCCTCGTCTGGTTCCTGCCCCCCTCAGGACAAACCCTCTATTGCCTCTCTCTCTGCCTCATCCCCTGATGACTTGCTGTAACAACACCTGTGTCTTGAGATCATTTGCCTTCCTTTCCATCTTATCCTTACTCTCATTTTCCCTGTGTTCATAATACTGAGCCATGCTCGGTATAACCAAAGGTGTAGAAGAGGTCCAAGTACTCTCAGCGGCTTGTAGCCGCACGGAGACTTCTGGCAACAGATTGGTCATGAAACGATTAACAAATAATCATATACCACCTTCCACCGACAAATCTTGCCCACTAAAGTCAATAATATCCCCTCAAATCTGGTGAAGAAATCCAAAACACTTTAGTCGTTCTTCTGCTTACACGCTGTCAATGTGTCCCAATCTACCTTACGGGGTGGAATTAAAGAGTGCATATAGGTAATAATCCGACCAAGTAGGGGCCAATATTTCGAGTTTCGGCTTATCACCAGGTTTCTGATCCTTGTCCCAATCTTTGATCTGATCCCAAGTTCCTCCCAACTCTGTGGCATGGTCCTGGTCATGCACCTGACGCCACACGTCAACAAGCAAGCCTAAAAATAGCTCTATGTCAGCTAAGGTCATAACGGCTGAGGAAGCCGCTTCTGTAAGCTCTTTATAGTAAGCCGTAGGGTTTTTTCGGGGGTTGGGCAGTTGCGATTTTAGTGAAAGGACTTCACTCCTCTTCCAAGGGGTATAACCCCATTGCTCTTGGAATCGTGCCTCTACACGAGGTCTAGTTACTTGATTTTGATCGTCTCTTAATTCTGGTATTTCAGGATGGTAAATAGGATGGACTTCCCGCATAGGGTGCTGAGAGTCCCATTTTGGACATTTCGAGTGCAGCCGCCCTTGATAATTCAATAAAACCTCAACGTTCCTCTACACTTCCTCGAGTCCTAATTCAGATTTATGAGCCCGGTCCCGAATATCATACATCACTCGAGGAGCCTTCCCTCCCAGAAAACACTGCTCCCATAAAGAAATAAGACATATGGCCATGTGCTCCAGGGCATGCTGCTGCATTACGGGCTCATAATCTCGAAGTGTACTCCATACATTAGCTAAAGTATGAATAGGATTTCGCATCCACTGGGATGACTGATTCGCAATCGTCTGTTTTTCTTCTAGTCCTACTGCTGAGTGAGTAAACAACTTGTGTGCACCAAGATCCCCCAGAGCATGAGAGGGAGTAGGGTCAGCTAGAGTTGGGGTCGTGCTAGAGGACTGGGAAGCCCAAGCGGAAGTTGGGGGAGACAAAACAACTGTGGACATAGTTGAAGACGGCAACGCATCGCACCATAAAGTGGCTGTTCCAAATGCTGAGGGAGATACAGAAGACGTTACCAGAGGAACGGGGGGAGAGGAAAAAACAGGTGCAGAAGGCGTTGGAGCTGGTGCTGGATTTAAAGGGACCGCAGGATATATGCGTTGTGGAGCATAAGGGGGAGGTGGACACGCATCCAATAAATCCACTATCTCATCCTCTGGCTCAGTCCTAGTTACGTAGCTTTTATCCACCTGTAATCTGAATTGTCTATCTGTACAATCAATTCCCTTCTCTTGTCTCCTTTCTGGTGAAGAATTGGCTTGGTAGTTTAGTCTGCCCTGTTCCCATGACGCACTGGGCCAGGGACAGACTGATTTGCATATAGCCAGGTTCTGAGCTGGGATGGGGCAGTGAGATAAATAACGGTGATGGATCAAGCCCTGATCTTTGGACTGGGTAAGAGTGGTCTGTTTAACTCAGACACTCTGTTCATCACCACCCCCTTTTTGTAAATCATTTTTGGCCACTATAGGTGTGGCAGGGTATACTCAGACATGAGTCCCTTTCTCACTGCTCCATCAGGATTCAAGCAAGCCGGGCCGAAGAAGGCTGAAATGCCAGAAACCGGTCCCCGGTAGCTTGTCTCCTTTCTGGTGAAGAATTGGCTTGGTAGTTTAGTCTGCCCTGTTCCCATGACGCACTGGGCCAGGGACAGACTGATTTGCATATAGCCAGGTTCTGAGCTGGGATGGGGCAGTGAGATAAATAACGGTGATGGATCAAGCCCTGATCTTTGGACTGGGTAAGAGTGGTCTGTTTAACTCAGACACTCTGTTCATCACCACCCCCTTTTTGTAAATCGTTTTTTGCCACTATAGGTGTGGCAGGGTATACTCAGACATGAGTCCCTTTCTCACTGCTCCATCAGGATTCAAGCAAGCCGGGCCGAAGAAGGCTGAAATGCCAGAAACCGGTCCCCGGTAGCTTGTCTCCTTTCTGGTGAAGAATTGGCTTGGTAGTTTAGTCTGCCCTGTTCCCATGACGCACTGGGCCAGGGACAGACTGATTTGCATATAGCCAGGTTCTGAGCTGGGATGGGGCAGTGAGATAAATAACGGTGATGGATCAAGCCCTGATCTTTGGACTGGGTAAGAGTGGTCTGTTTAACTCAGACACTCTGTTCATCACCACCCCCTTTTTGTAAATCGTTTTTGGCCACTATAGGTGTGGCAGGGTATACTCAGACATGAGTCCCTTTCTCACTGCTCCATCAGGATTCAAGCAAGCCGGGCCGAAGAAGGCTGAAATGCCAGAAACCGGTCCCCGGTAGCTTGTCTCCTTTCTGGTGAAGAATTGGCTTGGTAGTTTAGTCTGCCCTGTTCCCATGACGCACTGGGCCAGGGACAGACTGATTTGCATATAGCCAGGTTCTGAGCTGGGATGGGGCAGTGAGATAAATAACGGTGATGGATCAAGCCCTGATCTTTGGACTGGGTAAGAGTGGTCTGTTTAACTCAGACACTCTGTTCATCACCACCCCCTTTTTGTAAATCGTTTTTGGCCACTATAGGTGTGGCAGGGTATACTCAGACATGAGTCCCTTTCTCACTGCTCCATCAGGATTCAAGCAAGCCGGGCCGAAGAAGGCTGAAATGCCAGAAACCGGTCCCCGGTAGCTTGTCTCCTTTCTGGTGAAGAATTGGCTTGGTAGTTTAGTCTGCCCTGTTCCCATGACGCACTGGGCCAGGGACAGACTGATTTGCATATAGCCAGGTTCTGAGCTGGGATGGGGCAGTGAGATAAATAACGGTGATGGATCAAGCCCTGATCTTTGGACTGGGTAAGAGTGGTCTGTTTAACTCAGACACTCTGTTCATCACCACCCCCTTTTTGTAAATCGTTTTTGGCCACTATAGGTGTGGCAGGGTATACTCAGACATGAGTCCCTTTCTCACTGCTCCATCAGGATTCAAGCAAGCCGGGCCGAAGAAGGCTGAAATGCCAGAAACCGGTCCCCGGTAGCTTGTCTCCTTTCTGGTGAAGAATTGGCTTGGTAGTTTAGTCTGCCCTGTTCCCATGACGCACTGGGCCAGGGACAGACTGATTTGCATATAGCCAGGTTCTGAGCTGGGATGGGGCAGTGAGATAAATAACGGTGATGGATCAAGCCCTGATCTTTGGACTGGGTAAGAGTGGTCTGTTTAACTCAGACACTCTGTTCATCACCACCCCCTTTTTGTAAATCGTTTTTGGCCACTATAGGTGTGGCAGGGTATACTCAGACATGAGTCCCTTTCTCACTGCTCCATCAGGATTCAAGCAAGCCGGGCCGAAGAAGGCTGAAATGCCAGAAACCGGTCCCCGGTAGCTTGTCTCCTTTCTGGTGAAGAATTGGCTTGGTAGTTTAGTCTGCCCTGTTCCCATGACGCACTGGGCCAGGGACAGACTGATTTGCATATAGCCAGGTTCTGAGCTGGGATGGGGCAGTGAGATAAATAACGGTGATGGATCAAGCCCTGATCTTTGGACTGGGTAAGAGTGGTCTGTTTAACTCAGACACTCTGTTCATCACCACCCCCTTTTTGTAAATCGTTTTTGGCCACTATAGGTGTGGCAGGGTATACTCAGACATGAGTCCCTTTCTCACTGCTCCATCAGGATTCAAGCAAGCCGGGCCGAAGAAGGCTGAAATGCCAGAAACCGGTCCCCGGTAGCTTGTCTCCTTTCTGGTGAAGAATTGGCTTGGTAGTTTAGTCTGCCCTGTTCCCATGACGCACTGGGCCAGGGACAGACTGATTTGCATATAGCCAGGTTCTGAGCTGGGATGGGGAAGTGAGATAAATAACGGTGATGGATCAAGCCCTGATCTTTGGACTGGGTAAGAGTGGTCTGTTTAACTCAGACACTCTGTTCATCACCACCCCCTTTTTGTAAATCGTTTTTGGCCACTATAGGTGTGGCAGGGTATACTCAGACATGAGTCCCTTTCTCACTGCTCCATCAGGATTCAAGCAAGCCGGGCCGAAGAAGGCTGAAATGCCAGAAACCGGTCCCCGGTAGCTTGTCTCCTTTCTGGTGAAGAATTGGCTTGGTAGTTTAGTCTGCCCTGTTCCCATGACGCACTGGGCCAGGGACAGACTGATTTGCATATAGCCAGGTTCTGAGCTGGGATGTGGCAGTGAGATAAATAACGGTGATGGATCAAGCCCTGATCTTTGGACTGGGTAAGAGTGGTCTGTTTAACTCAGACACTCTGTTCATCACCACCCCCTTTTTGTAAATCGTTTTTGGCCACTATAGGTGTGGCAGGGTATACTCAGACATGAGTCCCTTTCTCACTGCTCCATCAGGATTCAAGCAAGCCGGGCCGAAGAAGGCTGAAATGCCAGAAACCGGTCCCCGGTAGCTTGTCTCCTTTCTGGTGAAGAATTGGCTTGGTAGTTTAGTCTGCCCTGTTCCCATGACGCACTGGGCCAGGGACAGACTGATTTGCATATAGCCAGGTTCTGAGCTGGGATGGGGCAGTGAGATAAATAACGGTGATGGATCAAGCCCTGATCTTTGGACTGGGTAAGAGTGGTCTGTTTAACTCAGACACTCTGTTCATCACCACCCCCTTTTTGTAAATCGTTTTTGGCCACTATAGGTGTGGCAGGGTATACTCAGACATGAGTCCCTTTCTCACTGCTCCATCAGGATTCAAGCAAGCCGGGCCGAAGAAGGCTGAAATGCCAGAAACCGGTCCCCGGTAGCTTGTCTCCTTTCTGGTGAAGAATTGGCTTGGTAGTTTAGTCTGCCCTGTTCCCATGACGCACTGGGCCAGGGACAGACTGATTTGCATATAGCCAGGTTCTGAGCTGGGATGGGGCAGTGAGATAAATAACGGTGATGGATCAAGCCCTGATCTTTGGACTGGGTAAGAGTGGTCTGTTTAACTCAGACACTCTGTTCATCACCACCCCCTTTTTGTAAATCGTTTTTGGCCACTATAGGTGTGGCAGGGTATACTCAGACATGAGTCCCTTTCTCACTGCTCCATCAGGATTCAAGCAAGCCGGGCCGAAGAAGGCTGAAATGCCAGAAACCGGTCCCCGGTAGCTTGTCTCCTTTCTGGTGAAGAATTGGCTTGGTAGTTTAGTCTGCCCTGTTCCCATGACGCACTGGGCCAGGGACAGACTGATTTGCATATAGCCAGGTTCTGAGCTGGGATGGGGCAGTGAGATAAATAACGGTGATGGATCAAGCCCTGATCTTTGGACTGGGTAAGAGTGGTCTGTTTAACTCAGACACTCTGTTCATCACCACCCCCTTTTTGTAAATCGTTTTTGGCCACTATAGGTGTGGCAGGGTATACTCAGACATGAGTCCCTTTCTCACTGCTCCATCAGGATTCAAGCAAGCCGGGCCGAAGAAGGCTGAAATGCCAGAAACCGGTCCCCGGTAGCTTGTCTCCTTTCTGGTGAAGAATTGGCTTGGTAGTTTAGTCTGCCCTGTTCCCATGACGCACTGGGCCAGGGACAGACTGATTTGCATATAGCCAGGTTCTGAGCTGGGATGGGGCAGTGAGATAAATAACGGTGATGGATCAAGCCCTGATCTTTGGACTGGGTAAGAGTGGTCTGTTTAACTCAGACACTCTGTTCATCACCACCCCCTTTTTGTAAATCGTTTTTGGCCATTATAGGTGTGGCAGGGTATACTCAGACATGAGTCCCTTTCTCACTGCTCCATCAGGATTCAAGCAAGCCGGGCCGAAGAAGGCTGAAATGCCAGAAACCGGTCCCCGGTAGCTTGTCTCCTTTCTGGTGAAGAATTGGCTTGGTAGTTTAGTCTGCCCTGTTCCCATGACGCACTGGGCCAGGGACAGACTGATTTGCATATAGCCAGGTTCTGAGCTGGGATGGGGCAGTGAGATAAATAACGGTGATGGATCAAGCCCTGATCTTTGGACTGGGTAAGAGTGGTCTGTTTAACTCAGACACTCTGTTCATCACCACCCCCTTTTTGTAAATCGTTTTTGGCCACTATAGGTGTGGCAGGGTATACTCAGACATGAGTCCCTTTCTCACTGCTCCATCAGGATTCAAGCAAGCCGGGCCGAAGAAGGCTGAAATGCCAGAAACCGGTCCCCGGTAGCTTGTCTCCTTTCTGGTAAAGAATTGGCTTGGTAGTTTAGTCTGCCCTGTTCCCATGACGCACTGGGCCAGGGACAGACTGATTTGCATATAGCCAGGTTCTGAGCTGGGATGGGGCAGTGAGATAAATAACGGTGATGGATCAAGCCCTGATCTTTGGACTGGGTAAGAGTGGTCTGTTTAACTCAGACACTCTGTTCATCACCACCCCCTTTTTGTAAATCGTTTTTGGCCACTATAGGTGTGGCAGGGTATACTCAGACATGAGTCCCTTTCTCACTGCTCCATCAGGATTCAAGCAAGCCGGGCCGAAGAAGGCTGAAATGCCAGAAACCGGTCCCCGGTAGCTTGTCTCCTTTCTGGTGAAGAATTGGCTTGGTAGTTTAGTCTGCCCTGTTCCCATGACGCACTGGGCCAGGGACAGACTGATTTGCATATAGCCAGGTTCTGAGCTGGGATGTGGCAGTGAGATAAATAACGGTGATGGATCAAGCCCTGATCTTTGGACTGGGTAAGAGTGGTCTGTTTAACTCAGACACTCTGTTCATCACCACCCCCTTTTTGTAAATCGTTTTTGGCCACTATAGGTGTGGCAGGGTATACTCAGACATGAGTCCCTTTCTCACTGCTCCATCAGGATTCAAGCAAGCCGGGCCGAAGAAGGCTGAAATGCCAGAAACCGGTCCCCGGTAGCTTGTCTCCTTTCTGGTGAAGAATTGGCTTGGTAGTTTAGTCTGCCCTGTTCCCATGACGCACTGGGCCAGGGACAGACTGATTTGCATATAGCCAGGTTCTGAGCTGGGATGGGGCAGTGAGATAAATAACGGTGATGGATCAAGCCCTGATCTTTGGACTGGGTAAGAGTGGTCTGTTTAACTCAGACACTCTGTTCATCACCACCCCCTTTTTGTAAATCGTTTTTGGCCACTATAGGTGTGGCAGGGTATACTCAGACATGAGTCCCTTTCTCACTGCTCCATCAGGATTCAAGCAAGCCGGGCCGAAGAAGGCTGAAATGCCAGAAACCGGTCCCCGGTAGCTTGTCTCCTTTCTGGTGAAGAATTGGCTTGGTAGTTTAGTCTGCCCTGTTCCCATGACGCACTGGGCCAGGGACAGACTGATTTGCATATAGCCAGGTTCTGAGCTGGGATGGGGCAGTGAGATAAATAACGGTGATGGATCAAGCCCTGATCTTTGGACTGGGTAAGAGTGGTCTGTTTAACTCAGACACTCTGTTCATCACCACCCCCTTTTTGTAAATCGTTTTTGGCCACTATAGGTGTGGCAGGGTATACTCAGACATGAGTCCCTTTCTCACTGCTCCATCAGGATTCAAGCAAGCCGGGCCGAAGAAGGCTGAAATGCCAGAAACCGGTCCCCGGTAGCTTGTCTCCTTTCTGGTGAAGAATTGGCTTGGTAGTTTAGTCTGCCCTGTTCCCATGACGCACTGGGCCAGGGACAGACTGATTTGCATATAGCCAGGTTCTGAGCTGGGATGGGGAAGTGAGATAAATAACGGTGATGGATCAAGCCCTGATCTTTGGACTGGGTAAGAGTGGTCTGTTTAACTCAGACACTCTGTTCATCACCACCCCCTTTTTGTAAATCGGTTTTGGCCACTATAGGTGTGGCAGGGTATACTCAGACATGAGTCCCTTTCTCACTGCTCCATCAGGATTCAAGCAAGCCGGGCCGAAGAAGGCTGAAATGCCAGAAACCGGTCCCCGGTAGCTTGTCTCCTTTCTGGTGAAGAATTGGCTTGGTAGTTTAGTCTGCCCTGTTCCCATGACGCACTGGGCCAGGGACAGACTGATTTGCATATAGCCAGGTTCTGAGCTGGGATGGGGCAGTGAGATAAATAACGGTGATGGATCAAGCCCTGATCTTTGGACTGGGTAAGAGTGGTCTGTTTAACTCAGACACTCTGTTCATCACCACCCCCTTTTTGTAAATCGTTTTTGGCCATTATAGGTGTGGCAGGGTATACTCAGACATGAGTCCCTTTCTCACTGCTCCATCAGGATTCAAGCAAGCCGGGCCGAAGAAGGCTGAAATGCCAGAAACCGGTCCCCGGTAGCTTGTCTCCTTTCTAGTGAAGAATTGGCTTGGTAGTTTAGTCTGCCCTGTTCCCATGACGCACTGGGCCAGGGACAGACTGATTTGCATATAGCCAGGTTCTGAGCTGGGATGGGGCAGTGAGATAAATAACGGTGATGGATCAAGCCCTGATCTTTGGACTGGGTAAGAGTGGTCTGTTTAACTCAGACACTCTGTTCATCACCACCCCCTTTTTGTAAATCGTTTTTGGCCACTATAGGTGTGGCAGGGTATACTCAGACATGAGTCCCTTTCTCACTGCTCCATCAGGATTCAAGCAAGCCGGGCCGAAGAAGGCTGAAATGCCAGAAACCGGTCCCCGGTAGCCTGTCTCCTTTCTGGTAAAGAATTGGCTTGGTAGTTTAGTCTGCCCTGTTCCCATGACGCACTGGGCCAGGGACAGACTGATTTGCATATAGCCAGGTTCTGAGCTGGGATGGGGCAGTGAGATAAATAACGGTGATGGATCAAGCCCTGATCTTTGGACTGGGTAAGAGTGGTCTGTTTAACTCAGACACTCTGTTCATCACCACCCCCTTTTTGTAAATCGTTTTTGGCCACTATAGGTGTGGCAGGGTATACTCAGACATGAGTCCCTTTCTCACTGCTCCATCAGGATTCAAGCAAGCCGGGCCGAAGAAGGCTGAAATGCCAGAAACCGGTCCCCGGTAGCTTGTCTCCTTTCTGGTGAAGAATTGGCTTGGTAGTTTAGTCTGCCCTGTTCCCATGACGCACTGGGCCAGGGACAGACTGATTTGCATATAGCCAGGTTCTGAGCTGGGATGGGGCAGTGAGATAAATAACGGTGATGGATCAAGCCCTGATCTTTGGACTGGGTAAGAGTGGTCTGTTTAACTCAGACACTCTGTTCATCACCACCCCCTTTTTGTAAATCGTTTTTGGCCACTATAGGTGTGGCAGGGTATACTCAGACATGAGTCCCTTTCTCACTGCTCCATCAGGATTCAAGCAAGCCGGGCCGAAGAAGGCTGAAATGCCAGAAACCGGTCCCCGGTAGCTTGTCTCCTTTCTGGTGAAGAATTGGCTTGGTAGTTTAGTCTGCCCTGTTCCCATGACGCACTGGGCCAGGGACAGACTGATTTGCATATAGCCAGGTTCTGAGCTGGGATGGGGCAGTGAGATAAATAACGGTGATGGATCAAGCCCTGATCTTTGGACTGGGTAAGAGTGGTCTGTTTAACTCAGACACTCTGTTCATCACCACCCCCTTTTTGTAAATCGTTTTTGGCCACTATAGGTGTGGCAGGGTATACTCAGACATGAGTCCCTTTCTCACTGCTCCATCAGGATTCAAGCAAGCCGGGCCGAAGAAGGCTGAAATGCCAGAAACCGGTCCCCGGTAGCTTGTCTCCTTTCTGGTGAAGAATTGGCTTGGTAGTTTAGTCTGCCCTGTTCCCATGACGCACTGGGCCAGGGACAGACTGATTTGCATATAGCCAGGTTCTGAGCTGGGATGGGGCAGTGAGATAAATAACGGTGATGGATCAAGCCCTGATCTTTGGACTGGGTAAGAGTGGTCTGTTTAACTCAGACACTCTGTTCATCACCACCCCCTTTTTGTAAATGGCTTACATTTAAAACCGCACATATATACTTTCAGTTCAACACATGAAGTCACTGTAAATGGAAAAACACCACTTGGCTCTTGGGCCGCTAGGAAGGACCATATATGGCTCACATGATTGGTTCAAAGCTTTACTAAGTTATTACTGGAAAGGTCAGGAGGGGTGACTCCCTTTCGTCCTGGTACCAGGGAGAGTAGGCACAGTACCTTCAGGAATGGGCTTATCGCACCAAAAGCCAGTGCGACCTTGAGTCCCAGGACAGAGGGAGAACAGTTTACTTTCAGCTGCTCTCAGTAATTCAAATGGACTGGGAACTGACACTAATGAAGAGTAACACGTTATCACAGCTCGTGTCTGACACAATAAGAGAAAAGATGGCGTCTGTACAGTTTCTCGGCCTACTCTATTAGTATAGAACAAACTGACAGAATAAACTTTTTCCTACTAGCTAAAGAAAATAGAGGTTATGCAGTGTGCATATTAAGCATAGAGTATATATAGATACATCATGCTAACACAATATATAAGTCTGATACTTCTTGTGTTGGGGAAATCTAACTTTTATCCCTCAGGTAGGCCGGAACCCAGCCCCGGGGACAAACCGCAACACTTACCCACCGGGGAGCGAAGCTCAGTTGAAATCTGAAAAGGGCGAGGACGACGACCACGGCCGAACTTGAAGCCGTCCGCAGAAGCAGACCGAGGGACGGATGTCGACCTAGAGAGACGCGCAGAGAGAAGTTTAATGCGGCGCTCCCGCCGCGACTTCAGCTTTAACTGTTGACAGGCCTCGCAGTCAGTGGTGCCGTGATCTTCCGCCAAACACCACATACAAATAAGGTGCGGGTCCGTCGCCAACATAAGACGCCCACAAAATGTACAAGTTTTGAAGCCCGAAGGCATTCATACACTGTTCAACCAAAAGAAATGGAGAAAAAAGGGCCCGAAACAGGCCCGTAGCAAGGACCGGATCTGCGTTGCACGTGGTAAAGGAAAAAACTGACGTAGGCTCTCCGGGGCTGGTCCTATGTGACCTCGCTGATGTCACATGCGCATCGCCCCGCCCCCTGGCGCGCACAGTGCTGTGGCAAAAAAAATTTCGGATCCAGTCTCACGCCTGGGGAAAATTCTATGTGAAGGAATCTGCGGCTAGTAGTCTCTATCAGATATAAGGGACAGTCCCAGCCTGTTTTGTGGGGAGAGTTATAGCAGTAGAATAAAGTTCTACCACATTTCCCCCCTCTTCCCCCAGATTTGAGGCTGTTAGATGCCCCCTGTACTTGAGTCTCACTTTCCGGGCTTACAGTTGTCGGGGTTGGAATGTCGCCACTGAGCAATGAACGTAATAGCCTTGATGTTATGGCTCTCACTTCCCTCTTAGCAGTGACCCATTTTTGAAGAGGGCTCACCTTACCAATCATTTTACCATCAACCTCCAGCTTTGAAGCATTACGCGGAGCTGTAGAGTGTTCCTTAGCTTTTCCCGCTCCCTTAGTGTATTCCTTTTTTATATTTGCTTTTTTACCTAGAGTATTTAGGGCATCTGCTTGCTTCTCCGTTTGTATGCGGCCTGCCATAATAGTAATACTGGTAGTATCTGTCAAACCTCCCATAGCTGGGGTAGTTGAGGAAATAAGCAAGGGAATGGACAAGGATGGAATTGCCTCCTCTTCTGCAGAATTATTGCCTGCTAAATTAGTACTTAAAACAGACACCCAGCAGCCTGACTGCATCCCCCATCTCTGTCTCTGGCACCATTCTCAAAGTCAGCTTCCCTTTGCCCACTAATTCCATCATTCAATTATCCCAAGGAATCTTCCCCTAAGGCCACTTGATCAGAGTCACAACCACCTCTTGAGAAATTCACTCCATTCACAGCACTAGTGGTCTCAGTTAAGTCACTTCTGACACATCTGGTAGGGCCCAGTTGAGGTGTAGCTGGAGCATGGCAGACAGAAACAGTATGCAAAGAAGTAGATTACTTTGCAACAGTGTAGCACTCGCCTCATCTTCACTTTGGCAGCTAACAAGGGCAGGAACTGTAACACTGTCTCGGTTCAAATCAGGTCATACTGCCTCAAGAAGAGCTGCTGGCATTGTTTGTTCCAGCAAGGGGGGCACCTATTCCACACATTTTAATAATGCCCGCTGCCTTCCCCGAGTGAAGAAGCTTGAACATGGGCTTCCCAAGCTGAGAGCTCTGCCCCTTTGACACGTTTGCTGTACGGCGCTCTGCCACCTCTGTGCGAGCTGTCTGCTGATTTTCCTTTTCTTTATCTCTCTCAGTCAGGGCAGGAGTAGGGGCTGTTGAAGGCATACACAGATTTCAAGCCCCTCGATGTTGAGCCATTATCGCACACGGAGCCTGCGAAGCCCGCGTAGCGGAGATCAGCCGAATGTAACAGAACGCTGATCGAGTCGGCCACGCTATCCACCTCATAGACCTGGTCAGCTGAAAGAAACACTGTGCTGCTTTTGCTTGAAGCAGTAATATCGAAGAGATATTCACAATCCTCCTCGATTCTCCTCTTTAAACTGTCCGTATCTGCATTTTACACCAGGGACAAAGACAAAGCCCAACAGTAGCAGAAGCGGGAGCGACCGCGGTTGCATGCTCTCCTATGGCGGACTCAAATCACCATCTTCCTTCTCCTCCGTGAAGCATCTGGGACCTCTACAGTTCTACAGTTCTTACAGTAGAGCAGGTAGCTCTAGTGTCCATCAAAAACGTGTGGTGTCCATTCACCTCTACATCCACATATTATTATTATTGGACATTTATTAAGCGCTTGGTTACGCCACTGGCGTGTCCCCGCGCTATGATAAGTGGAATGACTGTCCCCCCTCCTCCTAACCCAGCTACGCAAAAGCGCTTAGGTTTTAAAAGCGGTAGGGACGCTGCCACAGTCCACTTACCACCAGGTCCACATAGGGCCACTCATGCTCAAAGAGTGCACGAAGCATACAATGCTCCTCCCCTCTCAGGCACCGTCATTGTGATTGATCAGACCTGGGATCTCTGAAACTGTCGAAGACTGGAAAGTGTTGGAAGCTGCCAGTGTTTGTGAAAGTGTTATGCTAGACTCAGGGGCTTTTGTTTGCATTAAACCTCAGACTAATCATATTTTGTTGGATTAGCAAGCCTTGGGACGTATTAACATTTTGGAGTCTTTGTATTTCTATATTTTTGCACAAGAATCGCATTCATGTTTGTCATCTGACCATCATTTTTCATTTTATTAAGATTTAATCTACATCCCACTTCCAGTGGCCCACCTTGCTACAATAATAACACAGAGTAGTCTTTTTCAACAAGGCTATGCCCATCCATGAATTCGGATGCACAGGCATTCCTCGTTCCCTATCCTGTAGGATACCGTTCCCAGTCTGCATCATTTGACCAACAGCTTGATAGTCAACTCCTGCAATAGTGTACCAACACCAGGACCATAACCTAAATCTGCCACATACAGGCCATTATGAAAACATTTCTGTGCTAACTTTGTCAGAGCCTACATTCATTTCTCTTTGCTCCTCCTCTGCCTCACTTCTAATTCATCACTGCTCTATTTGCGGACAGCAGGGATTCATCCAGAGGCTTCTACTACTAGTAAATCACAGTCTGTTGAATATGCAAGCTAATATCTGGATGTAAGCTAAGAACAATTTGAGTAAACACAAGAGAGAGTACCCCACTATCCACAGGGAACAGGGTACAGTGACAATGTAGTCAAAAAGGGAATCCCTGGGTGTACACTAAGATCAATGTGTTTAGTTTACTGCATGGGTTCTAGCCAATCATACAGACATTCCTACTAAGGGTGCGAACTGGAAAGTTTATGGTAAAATTAAAACGTTAGTTAAAGAGTTCCACACTAGAAGTAAACGTTTACAGTCTCTTTAATGTTTTGTAAAAATAAGATCTCTTATCACAGAAAAGTAAATTAAAAATCCAAAGTACATCACAAAACTATTAAAAACAATTCATTGTACATAAAAAACATAATATCACAGTTATCAAAATTATAAGACAAAGGAGAAAAAGTTAAGCAACGCAATTCCACACAAAACAACAATTGGATCCTTTTCACAAACCCCTTATTGTGGCCTTGATGTTTTTTGCCAATACTCATATAGATCCACTGGAATTAAATGGAGCCACACAGAAAATTACCACACTGAATAACTGCAGAACTAAAAATGTGGTATATTTAATCCTATGTCCGTGTAACCAAGGATATGTAGGAGAAACAGGCAGGGAAATAAGGTTAAGAATAGGCGAGCATAAATCAGCAATCAAAAACAACAAGGAAAATGCACCACTGGTTAACCATTGGAAGGAACAAGGACACAATATAAAAGATATCAGATGGGTAATTTTGGAAAGAATCAAGGAACAAACCAGATTGGGAGATAGCTCTAAAAGAAGAAAACAACAGGAGCAATGGTTTATGATTAAATTTGACACCATTAAACGGGGCCTAAATTCAAGGGAGGAGTGGGAAACCTTAATATAAGTGAAAGCTTTAGATGGAAGACACACAGAGTAATATACACGAAATGATCAACAAATGAGTCCTGCATTTTAACATACAGTAAATGAGCCATTAATGAGACCGTTTATCTAAAAGATATAAACATTATAGCCATTTAGTAGATGAAACAAAACTGAATGCTTAAAACTTAATATAGCGACAATCAGGATAACGCGGGGTAGACCAAGGGTAGGAACATGCTCATGCATACAATATTTAATATTCATAATCATGAAGCCACTCTAACCCGAATCGGCAGGCAACCCCTAGGGTCTGTTTGAGGTAACATAGGATCAACTAAGAGAGAAAGACATCTATAATAGGGGGAAACAATCTACCTCCCACATAGAGTACTATATAATAGGTGATCTACAAAGGAGCACTTTATTTAAAGGGAGAAGTGTGGCTCAGGGGTTAGAGGCGGCAGACCCGGAAGCTGAGATCGGCCCTGGACCAGGGTTCAATTCCCCGCCCCGACGGGGTTTGGGCTCAATAATTCCACGGACTCGATAATTCTCGCTCTGGTGCCTACTCGACTCACGGGTTCACACTCTGCGACTCTGGGCAATAGCTTGCTTAATCTCCACAACGGCCCCTCGCGGCGGGATGCCTGGCTTTCACCTTGTGGATACCCTGCCGGGGTATCTCACAGGGGAATACCAGGACGGGTTCCCTAAGCAAGCGCATAGATGCCTGCGATGTGGGCGATTTGCGCTATATAAATACATGTACATTTACATATACATTTACATTTTAACATATATTAAATGACCCATTAAATGAGACTGTTCACCCAAAAAAAAAATAATAATATAGCTATTTAGGAAATGTAACACATTTGTATGCTCAAACCCAAATACAGCGAAAATTAAGAGACTGCGAGGTAGACCAAGGGCATGAACATGCATATGCATACAATGTTCATAATCAGGAATTCTTTCTACTTCCTATCGGCAGACAATCTCGAGGGTCTGTTATGGGCTACATAGAATCGACCAAGTGAGAAAGACACCTGTAAGATGGGGAAATAACTCGTCTCCCAGACATCCTTAGGTAGAGCAACTATGTCTATTCCCTTAAAATCGCGACAATTTTTAATTATAAAAATAATGAATGGCCTCATATTAATACATAACTCCCCAATAGAAACCAAATAAAGTAAATAAGGTGGATAACAGTACTTTAGGAGGGTCAACAATGTAGGGTCCCATCTATACTATCCATATAACAGTCCACTCCAAGATGGCGCCGACTATCGAGGCCGAAATAAACTCAACGGAGCACGCGCGATCCCCAGCTGTAAACAATCACAGGGATCAGCGTGTTACAAAAGCAGCACGCCAGTAGCGTCTTCCCAATACGAGGAGAAGAACGCGGCAGAGGTGCAGATAAACACATGACCAGGTCAGCGGAAGCGGGAGGGCTTTGATCCCAAACAGAAGCGGGAGGGCTTAAACTATAGCCTCGGGACTTTGGGTACAGCTAGGAAAAGGGAGAGCCATCAGGTAACTGCACCAAGGTTACACGCTATGACGACAGGCATGGAAACAGGTGGGAGATACGAAGTCTGTCCCCTTATAAAGAGTAGAAAAACATCGGAGGGAACAGAGAAAACAATAATACAGTTAAAAGGGTAATTTTAAAGAGAAGTGACCTCCTCTATGAAAATAGAATACGAGCTACATTTTTTTGTTAGAAATGCTCCCTAGAGACAAATAAAGGAAAGGTGATAGAAACGAATTACAATGTAGATGGGCCAGATCCTTGGCTAATATAGAAACAACCTAAAAAGTAGATGGGCTAGATTCTTGGCTAACATCTAAAAAAAACGTTAAATAAACCTCTCTTACCTACAGAACATATCCAGTTCGCGGGTCAAGAAATCGACATTGACATATGCCCGTTCAGAAGAGCGTTTTAAGTACATGGAGGTAAGACAGGCAGGAACTGAAATGTAGAGGTTAAATAGTTAATCTCAACAAGACAATGGTTAACTATGACCCCCTTACTTACACAAATATTCGGCTATTGTTGAATCGACAACAACCCCAAAAAGAGAAAAAAAATCCAGTCTACTAGTATATACAACAGGAGAAAGATCCTTCCACCTTGAGAAAGTCCATTTCCCTAAAGGTAAATACAGGAAACCTCTACAGCTGCCAGGGAAACTAATGTAAGATCTTAGAACAAACTAATGATATCAAATTAAACTGTTATCCCATAGGCACTATACAAAACCCACAGAGGTCACATATAGGAGGCTCCCTGATGACTGTGTCCCCAGGGAACCTTCCAAGACTTAAAGGGTAAGGGGGACTCTGAAAATGTTAGTAATGATAGACAACAGAAGGATGAATGTTGCGGTGAATGAGCAAATGAGCTTAAACCACTACCTGTATCCACACTAAAAAGAAACGGAGGGCATGGTGACATATGGCAATAGTGACCAAAGTCCTTAAGGGATAATGAGAACAGTCTAACTGTGACCTTATAATGAAGAAATGAGAATGAAAATACGTTGTTGTTCTTTTATCAACTAAGTAATTTCTATAAATAAAAATGAAATGGCAAAATCATGATTAGGCCAACAGAATTGAAATCAATGAAAAGTTCCAAAGAATGTACTGGAAAACACGCATGTTTTGTTAAAGTGGAGTTAATGAGTTTGTGGGAAAGAAATGAGATGTTGTATACCAAAATAGGATAACACGCCCCCAGAATAGTGATACTGTTTTTTCTCTATGTATCCACACAGAAATTCATTAATATAAGTGTAGAAGCGGGTGACCCCAAAGAGACGGCATGTTCTGATGAAGGTGTTACAAGACCAAGTAGAATAACACAGAAACGCGTCGACGCATTTTCTGTGGCTAGAATCCACACAAGGTCAAGGAGGTAGCAGATATCCACAAATGATAGATACTGTCTACTGTACCACCAGAATTACAGAAAAGACCAGTGGATCTATATGAGTAGTGGCAAAAAACATCAAGGCCACAATAAGGGGTTTGTGAAAAGGATCCAATTGTTGTTTTGTGTGGAATTGCGTTGCTTAACTTTTTCTCCTTTGTCTTATAATTTTGATAACTGTGATATTATGTTTTTTATGTACAATGAATTGTTTTTAATTGTTTTGTGATAAATTTTACTGTACTTGTCCAAAGGGATGTACTTTGGATTTTTAATTGACTTTTCTGTGATAAGAGATCTTATTTTTACAAAACATTAAAGAGACTGTAAACGTTTACTTCTAGTGTGGAACTCCTTATCTAATGTTTTAATTTTACCATAAACTTTCCAGTTAGCACCCTTAGTAGGAATGTCTGTATGATTGGCTAGAACCCATGCAGTAAACTAAACACATTGATCTTAGTGTACACCCAGGGATTCCCTTTTTGACTACATAAGAACAATTTGAGCCACAAACCTACTGAGATTTCCGCTTTCCGGATTTTCAACAGCACTATGCTGCTGGTAAAAGTGCATTAACTAGTCGTAATGAGCATGCACTAACTCTTTAGACTCTTGGGTAGTTCTTGATATTTTCAACCAATCAATCTCTTTTAGATGAACTTTAGTCTTCAGAAAGGTAATCGCCTGATTATATTTATCCATGACAGTAGAAGAAGGAGCCTTCATTTGAGCAGCTCACAGCGGTTCCTCGGCAAGCCATTGCACTGATACCTTGCACTAAGCCCACAAGTCACTAGGAACAACAATATCAAAGGCATAATTACCTAGGGGTTGCAACGTTACAGCGTACCTGCACCCCTTTTTTTGGGGTCAAACGTGTCAATCGATCATGTGTCCCTATGAAAACCAACTGCAGTCTGGTCTTCTGTAGATGTACACAGAGACAGTGTTTGGATATTACATGTAAAATGCATCCTTCACAACTATGCATATAACTGCCCTTTATTATGTGCTGAAACGCCACAATGTCATATCTATTCTCATTCTCTTTTGGCGTCTAAAACCACAACGTGCACTCATAGTAACACACGGCATATGGCGCGTTTTTCAAATCTCATGCTACGCCGACAAAAGGGGGCCAACAACCATTCAACCCGCTCCGCAAGCTCACCTTCACAGAATCCCAATTTTCCAAAAACTCTTACCGACCAGTATAGCCGCTTACCAGAGCCGAGTCCCACTGGCGTTGTTAGAAAACTCTGACTCGGAGCTCCCGGTGACTCGTGTTTTTAACTTTCCATGTAGTAACACCCACCACAAGCGTGCGCCTGGTCACATGGTGCTAGGCATCAGGGGCGGCGAACGCGTGTGGCGGCCATGTTGATATGGAGCAAAAACCCGTTGCGTCCATCTCTTGAGACTCCATCATCTATGTAATGCACCTAAAAAGCCTGCACGCAATAGTTATTACGGCCCAGTACTTGGTAGTTATCCAAGTATAAGTCTCATATGTCTATCTCTTTATTGGAAATCAGCGAGAGAAAAAAAGAAAGAAAGAAAGACGGCAGGCACCACATCGCACATTGTCCACAGCGGTGGACGGCTGCGGCAGCCATCTTTAAATGTTGCAAAACCCTGCTTCTTCCATTACTTCAAATTCCATAATTTCTGCAATGCACGTGGAAGCGCCCGCACAAGATACTTATTATTATCCAATACTTGATAGATAAACCAATGTACGTGTCATGAGTCAATCTCTTTATCATAAATCAGCGGGAGATATACGGCGGCAAACACCACATCGCTCGCCACACCTTATTTCTTAAACAATACCACGCCACACGGTCATAAATGTGCACATGTGCACTCATATTTAGTGTGTGAGACCTTTCCTGCTGTGCACCTCAAGCTTGTCACATGGTTTTATCGGCCATATTGGGACAGAATCACAACATAAATAAAGTTTTTCAAAATTTATAGCATGCAAAACAGCTTAACAGGTAGACCCTGATCTCAGTCCATTACACACTCCACCTAAGGGTGGATATATCTCGATGTTGTACCTTTCCTTATTTACAGACAATTGAGTAGCTAAATCGTTCTTTCAGGTCCAATAGATAGTCACCCCCAGCATGATGTATGTAAAAAGTGATAGGGGACCTCTATGAACTATGTCACTCCGTGCTTCTCACCTACCTAAGTGGCCTACTCCACACGCCCGGGAGGAAAGGTATAAAGCGGCCTGCGCATCACTCACCACAAAAGGGTGATACAGTGTTGTTCATAAACTGGATTGTCTATCGGATTCAGCGCTTACTGATCTTGTTCCATTCAATGGAATCATTCAATCCATCCCTGTCAACTTGTTCTTGAAAGATCCTTCTTGCCTCTTTCCTGGCCAGTATTTTTTCAATATTATGGGTTTCACCCAGCACCCTCTCCAGGACCACCCACTTAAGATCCCTAGGGTCATGTCCCTTATCGCTAAAGTGATGTACCAAGCGTGTAGAGAGGTTTTTGGCTTTTATGGTGCTGAGGCCAATCTGTAAATCACATTTACTGTGTTGCAATTACTAAATTTAGTAAGGTACCAAGTTTTCCCATCTCTCAAAGTAACCTCTTTAGTTGTCTGAGTCAGACTGCATACTGAACAGCTAGTACACGGATGATGCCCAGCTGGCAGGGAACTCACATAAAGAGCTGTAGGTGTCCGAGTATGGACCAGCTTATCCTTCAAGTTGGGGGCTCTTTTAAAGGCAAAACGTGGTGGTGGCATCTTGCTGGTGGCAGTGTCAAAAATGGGCCAGTGTTTCCCTATAATTTGCCTAATCTTGGTCGAAAGAGGGTCAAAGGTCGTCATCACTGGTATGCAATCTTGCTTTACCTTGGCATTCCTTTCGAGGAGGGCTTCACAGGGAGTGTTAAGCACTCGCTTGCGGGCTTGTTTAACTACTCTCATCGGGTAAGCTCTCGCTACCAATTTGTTCACCAGTTCCTCAGATTGTTCCACAAAGGATTCAGTGGTCGAACAATTGCGTCGATAGCGCAAAAATTGGCCTACAGGGTGATTATCCCTTAAAGCTCGGGGATGAAATGACCGGTAGTGGAGCAACAAATTCCTGTCAGTTGTGTTATGGTGGACATTAGTGGCCAGACTCCCTTCTACTGCCGTAATATCCACATCAAGATATACAGCCGACGTGTTGCTGATTGACCATGTGAACCTGAGGCAATAATCAGCTTGGTTAAGCCAAGTCAAAAGGCTAAGAAGATGGTCCTCTGTACCTGTCCAGATACAGAGTATGTTGTCTATGTACCTCCACCACAGGGAAATATACTCCCTGAATGGATTGCCTGGATGCTGGACCACATTCACCTCAAACTGGCCCACATAAATGCAGTCCAGGCTCGGAGCGAATGTGGCCCCCATAGATGTCCCAGACACCTGAAGATACAACTCGTTTTTGTATTCAAAATAGTTTCTTGTCAATGCTAATTCTATACATTGCATGACAAAGGTAGGGGGATGTCATACAAACATTCGAGCTCCCCCAGAGCCCGTGCTGCTGTCACCAGCGTGGCATCCTGGGGCATGCTGGTCTAAAGCGGTTCGATGTCAATAGTCACCAGCAACTGGGACTCAGGATCAAACTCAACATCCTTCAAGATGCTCAAAATGTCAGTGGTATCCTGAACATAGGAATCCTGTGTAATCACTGACTCTCTAAGAAAGAAGTCTGTGCGAATTGAGACAAAGGCTCCAACACAGATTGAATGCCCGAAACTATGGGGCGTCCTGGGGTGGGCGTTGGGATTTTTGGCAGAAAATAAAATCCTGGTGTCCGTGGCTTCTTATTGACAATAAAGTCTGCCTCTTTAGATGTAATTCACTTCTTTTTAAACGCATACGCCACCATTCTCGTGACAGTGTCCAACAGTTCAGGCGTGGGGTCCCTAGTGAGAGGATGGTAATTAGTACGCACCCCCAAAAGTCTCAATACCTCTGCTTCATAATCACATGAATTAAGCACGACAACTGCACTGCCTTTGTCGGCCTGCTTAATTGTCAACAACTCATTGTCTTTCAATGATTTAACAGCTGACTAGTCCTCTTTGCTCATATTACAGACACGGTGGTGCTTTTGTGATTGTTCTAGACTTCCGATATCATGGAGCACGTGCTGTTTGAAAACTGCCACCTCTGGGTCAAGAGATGTAGTGGGTGGACATTCCCTATTTAACATTTTGTCGTGTTAAATTATATATTTTGTTATCTGTTTACTTTACATATATTCTCATCTGTGTATGTCGGGATGTCCTTAAACCTTAATCACTTTTTCCCAATCCTCTCTGGAGGTTAGCCCGCATCTTACACTGTTAAAAGTTGACATATAAAACAGATGAGAATATATGAAAAGTAAACAGATAACGAAATATATAATTTAACACGACAAAATGTTAAATAGGGAATGGATATAGGTCAAATAGACAATGAGATATGGACACTGTTATAAAAGTAATCCAAAATTCTCTTTAGTACGAGATTATGTTAGATGGACACCCATAGAACATAGGGTTTTAGAACAGACATCAACAAGAGGAGACCCCAAGAGGGTAAATTAACCATCCATAGTAAATGGACTTTGAGAGATGAATCTGTGACTCATTTGCCCCATAATTTGATAATTAATCATCAGAGAAAGATAGGAGCTATGTAGACCGAAGATGATAATTATAAAAAGACTCGGCACGATTATTGACAAGGGGTCACTCATAAAAAGTGACAAGACAAGCTCCCATAATTAAAAGAAAACGACTATAATAATGCGTTATACCAAATAACCAAATGGTTAAGTACGGGCCATTATTTTATCAAATAGAGGCAAACCTCGAGCAACGTGGTTCAATAACCAATGGTAAACAAAGAGCTATAATTCTGCCCAATAAGAATAGATTCTGAGAGACAACATTAACATCGCCATAGAAACGCAGTTGTTTAACAACCACTGTGACTGCGAGCAACAATTCTGCCAATACAGAGGCGGACCCCCAACAACGCGATTCACTCGACTTATTTTTTAATCACTTTTCTGTTAAATAGAATTATACGGCGAGAGATAACAGTAATATCGCCACAGCAATGCACTGTTTTCAATAACCAATAGGACAACTACAAAGAAAAGTAAAATCGCCATAGCAACGCGTCACTTCAACAACCAATAGGGTAGCGGTAAAGAAAAGACTTGCCCAATAGAAACAAATCCCGAGAGGTAATAGGAACACTAAGGAGAGCAACATCGCTATAGCAACGCGTCGTTTTAACAACCAATATGGTAGCGACAAGGAAAAGGCCTGCCCAATAGAAATAAATCGCCAAAGTTCAGACCAATCCGGAAGCGCGAGAAATGGCGGCCTATCCCGAAACAGGTAGCTTATAAGCAGGTAACGCGGAAGCAGGTTATTCTATTTTGAATGCCGGTTGACTGAGACGAGGAAAGGCTGCCAGAGGATAAGAGCAGGGAGGCCGTAATAAGTAACGAAGGTAAGGAAAAGAGGGTAATCGGGGGTTGAATTGAATTGATTACCATCTAGTTGAAAGTTAATTAATCAGCCTAGTACCAGGAAGCACTAGAAGTGAAAGGGCGAATGATGAGGAATAGTAATAGAATTTGGATGCAAAATGGAAGGGCACATACCGAGTAACGCGAGAAATATTTCGCTCCTTTGTCTCAGCGAACAATTAGCTTAACAGAAAAAACACGCAAATGGCAGTATGGACAGTTTATAGAAATCGCTAGAGAACAGAGGGAGACAAGTATAGTAATATAGAATAACTTACATGAAATACATGCACAGAAATATGTATATTCTAATTCTTATAATATCCTTTAGCAGAGTAACTTACAATAAATTGATTTAAAATGCGAAAGATTGTAAATACATATAGAAATAGGACGTATACGATGATGAAATATAAGACAAACTCATGTAACCAACACTTCCACAGTGCACAACAACCCTGTGAGGCGAACCCCAAGTGTGTTGATCGTCCCACTGCGAGAAGCAGATCTAATTGAAAGAGATCTCCGACTTTACAGACCGATCCCGAGGGTCTTAGGGTGAGTGATATTCTGCTGCGATTGAAACATGACAAAAATGTTTTCCTAAAATTGTTTCTGAAAATTAGAATAAAGAAAGCAATTGTAACCCCACAGGGAGAAATTGACCAATATCCTTCATACAAACGGTGGCTCCTTCTAGCAGCTTGAACCCGGCAGTACTATATACAGGTACAAAGCATATTATATTCAGAATAACTATAATATAGAAACATGGGGAACGGTAATTTAAAACACCCCTTTCCCTTACTATTTCCTATTACAGATTAATATATAAACAAACAGAAAATGAGATCAAAAGGAAATTAAGGGTACTCCTTTGATAATAGGTACGTATTAAGATCGCCGCCCACCAAGTATAAACAGATGGGTAAAGACAATAAGTAAAAATCATTTGTATATATTTTATGTCTTCATTTAGAGACAGCACATTTTACAGATTGATGGTAGTAGTCTGTGCTCAGTTGATCGTCCCATTCTACACAGGACTTTCGCTAAAACAACATTCTCCACATGGGCTATAACTCCATCTGGATTAATAAGGTATACATGTACGATAAGACCCGTAATGCCCCTCTTTTTAGTAGTGGTACTATGGGTTGTCAAGCATTGGATTCAGTTCCAAAGGACAGGCAAACTAGATGTTAAACAAGTGGTGTACAAAATGTAATAATGAAAATACTCTGCAAAAAAAGAGAAAAAAAAGTGATAGTATTTAAATTGTGTTACTGCTTTTCATATTTAAGACAAAGAACTACAGTGTGACAGATTGGGAAAATAAAATGAAATGCGTCCATGTGTGGAATATAAACCTTTAGCTAAAACTGTTTGGTAACTTTATGTTCTTTAATATTTTTAATTGTTTAGAATCAGTCCTGAGGAAGGTGTACAAAAGAAAGCCGAAACGCCGCGTCGACCTTGTGATTCTTTTCTTGTTTTTATTTATGCAAAAAAATATTTTATTGATATGCACAATATAAATGTTTTAATGATGATTTTATATGAATTGTGAATTGTATATTGTTTATGTGGAATAAAATTTAAATAACAACGTTACCAAACATACACTGTTATAAGTCTTATTTTAATTTATATTCTTGCTGTTAGCACTGTACTGAATCTATCACAACCCATGTTTGTCCGTGATAATATAATGTGGAACTGATATAGATTGATAATCAAACACATTCGATTGTACCTTTGCTTTTCCCGTTGATTTGTCGACATGTCAAGTTAGGAGATAACTCGTAGTAACATCACTAAAATAGGACAGGTTTCACTTCGTCCTCTGGTTTGGGACTTTGTCAATTTTTTTTAACGATGTAGATTTGTGTCAAACAAAGAAGGACCCACACTTTCTTTGCCAGCAAAGAACTTGTGAAGTTTGATCTTTCTCATCGTGTCAAACAGTTCCATCCTACACGTGAAGGTGTCATTTCTGGGTGTCCGGACAAACCCAAGTCCCTTATTTAGAACTTGCAACTCAGCTAATGTCAAAATATGGCTTGATAAATTCACCACAATGTCACTAGATCTGATAATGTTCTGAGTATCTCCATGATTTATGACTGGAAGGTTCTGCCTCTGCTGCGAGTTATGCGTGGGGAGAACTGCTGCCATGTTGGTAGAAACTGGGCCCTGCCCCTGCCTCTTCCACTCCCCCCAGTACCTCTCTGGGTTTGCCCTAAAAAAGCCCTGAGCAGGACTCCTAAGTCCTCAACTGACCTTGTGCCCGGTGTGAAGTTTACTCTGCTTGGGTTTGATGTAGTAGGGCGAGTAGAGGATTCTTCCTCCTCACTGCTAGTGTTGTCGAACACCCAATTGTTTGGTGACCGTCTCTGCTGTTTTTGTCCCCCCTGCTGGAAGTTCTGACCCCTTCTTTGAAAATTCGACTGTCGTGATTGGTCTACAGATGTATCATAATATTGATCCTCAGTATAGGGGAATGCCCATGAATGTGAGAACCGGTCTAAGTTCTTCTTAAGGCCCTTGATCTTCTGATTGACCATATAAATGTTATAGTCTGCTAGCTCCCCCCTGAATCCTTTCTAAGTGGTCTTTTGCATCCGTCAATGCTGTGTCGTTTTTTATAGTTTCCTCAAGCTCGAGGATTTCTTTAAGCAAGTCTTCACTCAGCCTCTTGGCGATATTTATAATCAAAATAAGCCAATCCCTGGTGCATTTATTGGCTATAAAGCTCCAATCTACACGGAATTCCTTATTCTCCAAGAAGATTTTAGGCTCTAACCTCACTATTAGGCTCAGGGGTGCAGCTCCTGCTCTCAAATATTCTGTCATAAACGCCCCATGTAGGGCTACTCGTATTTTACGTTTTCTGAGATTTGACAACACACTTAGACCTGTCAGCCTTAGGGTGGTCTTCCCCAAAAACGTTTTGCCTTAATCCTCCATTTTTGCGGATCTCGTTCTTGTTGGTCTTAGGACTCTGTGTACTTATCACTGCTGACCAGTGCTAACACCGCTCAAATCTTCAATTGTTGTCAAATTAAAGGTACCAAGTCGGGGAAATGGCAGGGATCATTCATTCATAGTGATCTTATTCCACCATGTGACCCAGGTATGTGTAAACCAACCTTGATTGTCATGTAATGTGTGGGTGTGCCTCTGGAGGGGCCTCCTCGTCCTCACAGACCTGTATCCTTACATCATTGCTAAAGAAGTCCCTCAGTTTCTTGAACATTTTTCTCTTTATTCTTTGCACGGTTCAACATAAATTCAATACACTTTAATTGAAATAACTAGCAGTTTTTAGCAAATCACAATGCAATACACAAGAACACTATCTAATAATGTCAGCGCCTTACCACTTTTGGCCTTAGGACTCTGAGCACTTTACCACTGCTGACCAGTACTCAAATCCTCAATATTGTCAAACTAAAGGTACAGGGAAATGGGAGGGACCCTTCATTCACAGTGATCTTATTCCATTGTGACCCAGATAAGCATGTGTAAACCAACCTTGGTTGTCATGTAATGTGCATGCTTGACTCTGGAGGGGCCTACCGGCCCTGATGAGCCAGTATTAGTACATCGTCGCTATACAAGTCTCTCAATTTCTTGAATAGTTTAATCGTTATCCTTTGTATGGTGCAACGCAAATTCAATAAACTTCAATTGAAATAACCAGCAGTTCTTAGAAAATCACAATGCAATACACAACAGCATTATCTCTCAATGTCAGTGCAACACCGCTATACCAACCATTCACAGCAGGGAACTCTAATTTAATTTCCAATCCCAGTGCGGCACAAACCAACCAACCAATACCAGTATGGCACTCTATGGCGGAATGGCCAGCACCTCACAGCAGCTCTCATCAACAGCAAACAGCTTTGCATAAGTAAATTATTGAAAAAACAAAACAAATTAACTCGTCTGTTCGTCTAAACAAAATTCAAAGTCACTGATCACACGGGAGAAAGAATAGAGAATAACATGCTCTTGGCGCTATCACACACAATGAAAGTGAATTATTGACCAGTGGGAAATCATCCTGACTAGTGCAGTTTACTCCTGAGCGCAATAGATCAACCAAACCGTAATCTAAGTTAGTACACCCACAAACCTTAAAAGACTAGTCACAACTTAATATAACTCAATATCTATTCCGGGATCTCAGACTAGGACAAGTCCAATAAACAAATCCAAACCTCAACTCTGGAGTTTGCAGCTAGCACGTTTATTTTCAGAAGTACAAGCAATATAAACTAAACAGCATTTAAAATCCCAAATTTTGAGGTGTGGCTTCGAGCGTCAAGATGGCGGTCTCACTCTAAGAGTTCTCCGTACCCCTCTGTCATCCGCTCGTACCCTGAGGCTCCTTTCAATACCAGAAGGAAACCAGAACTGGCCCGCGCAGTACGCGGACTATATCTGCAGTAGGCCGGGAGCCAGAACCCACCATTCTGCAGTGGCTACAACTGTGGCACCGACCTGATCGTAAGCGTGCGTGCAGACAAGATGGCGGCGGAGTCTCCATGCTCCGCAACCTGTATGCTGTAGCTTGAGGCTGCAACGAGGACTGGCCTGTGACGGGCAAGACCTTCCGAGGGAGCAGTGGCTCTCAGACTTAGAACCAGACTGCCCTTAATACTCGCTGCGCGGAAGAGTGCCCTGCAATCTGACCCCCACGGCAAGGCAAGATGGCAGCCACCAGGTGAGAGGCATGGAACCTGGCAGTGTAGATGCAGCAGGTCTACTGAGGGGGCCGGGGATGAGGCACTGGCCGACCGCACCTACTGGCATTTCGCCAGCATCGCGTTCAAGACCCCGGCCTCTGCTACCGTTCCCGCAACCTTGGTGGTGACTGGCGGTGCAGAAACCAAGAGGAGGTTGATTGTCGATGGCCCCCTGTAGTAGTGGTGCTGACCCAGGGGCAGAGAGGGACAACTGCTGAGCACAGTGGGGGCAGACCCTGGCTCGTGGGCTGGAGGCCCAACTGCACTTGTGCCTTGAGTCCTGAGGGAGGCCCTTTGTACAGGAGCCCTGTAATAGAACTGCAACTACCTGCCTCCTTTACGCGGTGGTTCCTGGGTCAGCTGAGACTGGGAAAGTGGATCGTCAGCGACCCCCCTTTGGAAGTGGTGCGGATCCTGGGGTCGAGAGAGACAGCTGCTGAATGAAGTATGAGCGGATCCTAGATCGCTGGCGGAAAGCCCAGCTGCAGTGGTGCCTGGAGTCCTGTGGGCTGCAAACCCCTGTCTGTAGGGGCCCCATTACAAAGCTGTAATCAACAGCCTCCTAAAAAGAAGCGAGGACTTGCAAGATACTGGAACTGCCATGACAATAAGGTATCAGGAGATTCCTACACAGTGGGGCCAGCGGCGGGACTGGGGGACTCCTTCCCTCCCCCCCGCCCAGACTTGGATACCAGGCACTCAGCTCCTAACACCAGTCTGGTGCCCTACAACCTGAAGACCCTCCTCCTGACGGTCCACCCCTCAATACCCTCGGGCCCCTGGGGGGTCTGAAAATGGTGAGTCTGAACCCCTTGATACAGTGTCAACCCAAAGAGACGAGCGTGTGCTGGAGAGACAAATAGTGAGGCACAACCAGATGCAAACAAACCCAAGACTCCAGGCATCGAAATCCCATGACCCGCAAACGAAGCGCTGGAGTTCTGAGACCCACACCCTGAAACTGGATCCCTGACTTAGAGGTCCACACAAGCATGAGATACAGGTGACCCCGGTCTCCCTGCTGGGGGAGCTGGACTGGTAGGGGAAAAACCCAGCAAGGCTTAGTGGCCCTGGATGAGCAGCGGGCCGCCAGTGGAGGTTTGATGAGAGAGAGCGAAGCATCATTTACACTGATGAAATCTGCCCCCACTCTGTTGTCCAGGTGAAAGGGGAACACTCACCAGTCACCTCCTGAACTGCGATGGGATTACGTGGGCCCCCCCACCTACTGGGCCCCATCAGCCATGGGGAAAGATAAAGGAACAAACCCCCCAACGCAAACCCAAAGGAGCAATACACCTAGAGCGGGACTGGAGCAGGGGTGGCCATCAACGACAGGACACCCCTTATCCGAAGGAGACCTTGCCTCAATACTACAAGACATACGCTCCTCACAGGACTCCATGGGGAAAAAAATAGTACGAGTCGACATTGCCTTTATAAGACAAGACCTCCGCAATGCCACAGCCCGCATAATGGAAGCTGAACCCCGCTTGGCCACAGTGGAGGATGTTGTACTCTAATTAAAGGGACAGGTCAAGTAACTCCAGTCCCACATACGAGAGCTACACAGGCGCACAGAAGATGCGGAAACTGTTCACAGCGTAACAATCTCCGCTTGGTGGGCATTCCAGAGAGGGCTGAACACAGACAAGTGGGACCTCTGTCGAGACCTGGATCATGTTGTGAATGCCTGCAGATGGACTATAAACATGATTTATTGTGGAGAGAGCCCACCGAGCTCTTGTGCCCAGACCGCCGCTGGGTGGCCCGCACTAGCCGATTATTGCCAGAATTTTCAACACCAAAGACAGGGACGCTATCCTGCAGGCCGCCCGCTCTCAAACAACCCTGTCCTACCAAGGTCACAAAGTCTTGATTTTCCCGGATTATACTAGGGAGGTCCAGGCGCAGCACTGATCCTGCGTAAAGGATCGTTTTTTTGCTCCCCACGCCGTTTCAGTTTGAACCAAGCCATATGCAAATTAGTCTTGACCCTGCGCACAATGTGAACTGTCCAGCCAAGCTGCCTGGCCAGGTCCTCCCTGGACTGGAAACAAGCATCCTAGGACCAGTTTCGGGGTTTCACCCCTCATCAGCCAGCCAGCCAGGATAGCTTACCTCCAGTGACATGGAGACCATGGGACCCATGTCTGGGCATACCTGCCCACTCGGGGTGACTTATGCAAAAAGAATAATTGGTTCCTACAAGACGACAAATTTCGGCTCACACTTGGGGAAGAGCTCAAGCAATACTTTCTGGATAACCAAAACTCAGTCCCCTCTCAGGGCTCACTGTGGGAAGCTGGTAAAGTCACGATTTGAGGGCTCGCTACAGGGCATCTCAAAGCCAAGTGATTGGCAAAACAGAGGCGGCTCTCCCTCCAGGAGGCCCAGGTGACCCTCCTGGAACAGACCAGAGCCAAGACAGAAAGAGAGAGAGGAAAACCCAACTGCTCGAGCTCCTAAGAGATGAAATAAAACACTCATTGCTTGAATCGGCGAAGCTACTGTGGAGGTCCTCTGTATCCTGTGTCTATGGATGGGGGAGACAAAAATGGTAAACTGCTCCACTGGCTGGTCTCCCTACCCTTGGCGAACCGAACAGTCCCAGAGATTCTAGACCATCATGTAAAATCCATCACATACCTACCTCCATTGCCCAAGCTTTTACTGATTACTACTCCCGTCTCTACGCAGCAGATAGGTCCCACAGACCCGACCCCGAGACTATGGACCATACTTTCCTTCCCCGTCTTACTAAGTCAGAAGAGACCCTACAAGACTAACCTATCACAACGGAAGAAATAGGATAGGCAATCTCCCTGGCCGCAACCGGAAGGACGCCCAGACCTGATGGGCTCCCAACGGAATATTATACGCCATACCGCGATACCTTAATACCTCATCTGCACCAACTATATAAAGAGGTGTTTGAGACAGGAGCTTTCCCGTCCAAAACGGATATGGCAACAATTGTTGTAATACCCAGAAAGCAACCCCCATTGGCCTCCAGCTCAGAGAACCGTCCTATCTCATTAATCAACACTGAAGTTAAAATCCAGGCGACGATCCAAGCCATGCGCCTTAAGTCAGTCCCCAACAGCCTCATCCACCTGACCAATGCAGATTCAAGACACTCCGCAGCATGAGGCACTGGTGGTGGGGGGTGCAGGTGCGGTCGTGGGGTGCGTTGGCTTTGCGATGAAGCTGCTGTGTATGTCTGCGATCTTGTTGTGGAAGTAGGCGGCGAGGGAGTTGCAGAGGTCTTGTGATGGGGTGATGTCGTTGTGTCCGGCATTGGGGTTGGAGGAGGAAGACTGGAGAGACGCCCTGATGGCCCCGTACAAGCACTATCATCCCCAGGGTTCGGCTGGTCCAGCCCTGCTACCTCCACTGTGCTGACCTTACCCCTACCGTCTATACTGAGCAGGATTTCTGGTGGCCCTCACCTGCCCACCATGCCAGAAGGAACTTCTGATTTCTACCACATGGTTTGGGCATGTAGCCCCATCACCCTATACTGGGAGGCAATAGTGTCCGAACTGAGCACTATCCTGGGAGGTCCCGCTTAGTCCACTCGCTCTACTCCTGAGAGTCATGTATGGCCTAGATGGGACCCGGGTGGACAAAATCTTTCTCCGCTCGGCTGCAATGGTGGTCAAACTTGACCCTTCCCCCATATCACTAAATGGTGCAGAGGGTGCACTGCACAGGAATTGGCGAGTGCGTGGGAAATGGCTGGGACTATTGATGTAACTAGTGGGAGAGGTCACTGAGGAACAAACTGGAGCTGATCATTATTACTAAGATGTCACAATGAGGATACACCTGTGAGACTTATGTTATTATTCCATGTGCTAACTGTAAGACTTGTCTATGCTGCTGGTTGTATTTGTATGCATTTAAAAACCAATAAAGTGTGATATTTAAAAAAAAATCCCAACTTCTGTTTCTTCAAATATGGGTTCTGGTGTACGTATCAAGAAGGGGTACGATTGTTTGTCATTGTGAAATAAAAATATGGTTATCAAAAAAAAATCCCAACTTCAACACAGAGCACTTCTGGATCCAAATTGACACCACAATGCAAATATACTACTTCATCAAAACCGCAAACACCGCAACGCTTGCCTACACGCAATCCTACTTATACACACATTCCTAGGACACCACAAATACTTCAGGAAAATCAGAACCCAGCCAATATTCTAATCTGGACCATGGAACTTCGGGGAAGCAGGCTGGGCCGGGGAAGATTCTAAGTGACTCTGAGGCAAATTCTAACTCCCTAAACCTCAGTGGGAACCACCTTATGCTACCAGATTGTTGCCGCTGGGATTGGATTTGCACTGCTCAAATACAGGTTATACTTGAGTATGCACAGATCCTTGGTTCAGACTCAAGTACCAGCTGCACTTGAGCAGATGGACATTTATTCCGGGGCTGAGGTTTAACATCAACAAATCAAAAATGTATCAATGACAGTAAAGCATATTATTCCCCACAGGAATGACTGAGTAGTAGATTTGCAAACCATGAAGGTTTATTAGCAGATTAACAATGTTACAAACTCAAAGGCGTTTGACGCGGTACACTGACCCTTTTTAGATGGAGTGTTGCTAAAGTTTGGGTTTAGCCCGAAGTTTCAGAATTGGGTTAATCTTCTATATATTGACCCACGAGCGAGGGTCAAGGTTAACGGGGTGTTATCAAGGGACTTTCCTATAAGGAGAGGGCACCGTCAGTGGTGCCCTCTGTCACCGCTATTGTTCGCCCTCACCACAGAAGTGGTGGAGTGTGAAATACGGCAGGACAGGGGGATAAAGGGATTTAGAATTGACCGAAGTGATAATTATGAAGAGAAAATCTCGCTATACGTGGATGACATCCTTTTAAACATCACTAATCCGGAGATTTCAGTACCGCGTTTGTTCACTCTGTTGGGTCGGTATGGTTCATGCCCAGGCTATACTATAAACTGGCACAAGTCGGTCCTGTACAGCCCCAGGGGAGAAAACATGGGGCCTACCTTACCCCAGGCGCTACGGGTAATGACTGAGGGGTATACATACCTTGGGATCTATATGACGAAGGACTGCTCTATTTCGTATAAGAAAAATATCCAACGAATCCTCGCAAACTTTGCGGAGGACGCGCTCAGATGGAAGACCCTCCACCTCATAATACTATGCCGGGCGGCAATGTATAAGATGATTACCCTGAGGCGGTTTTATATGCATTGCAGAATGAGTATTTCCCCCTTCCCCGGCAGGTTTTTAAATAGATAACTTAGGGGCTTCGGGCGTTGCTTTGGCTGAGGAAACAACCTAGGATAGCCCTGGAGACTCTACAGAGGAACCAATATGATGGGGGGATTTCCCTACCTAACATTGAGGCATATCACTGGGCGGAACATCTGGCACCAATAAATAACTGGCTTCATGCCCCAGCAGATCACCCCACATATAGATTAGAGAGGGGAAAACTGGAGCATCGCACATGTCTCCACTACATATATGGAGGTAGGGGAAAAGAAACACTACTACCCGCGACACGGGTGACTGTGGAATTGTGGGAAAGGGCGACAAGAAGAATTTGTTGGACGCACAAACCGTTGAGACAAACCCCGATATGGCATTATACGTGGCTACGAGAGCTACATACATTGAAAGGGTTTAAAAGGTGGAATGACATTGGCATTTCAGCTCTAGGTGACCTACAGAAATAGGGTGCACTGAAGTCCTTTCAGGTGATGGGGGCGGAATTTGGATTGCACCTCACGCAGTTTCTGAAATATGCACAAGTACGCCATGCCTGGCATGTAGAAGAGGTGCTCTCAGGCCAGTTGCCGGAGTACGCTCCACTAGAGGGTCGTCTGTTGCAGGAACAAGTCCTGGATAAACTAGTTTCCTTGACTTACAAAACTCTACTTAGCCTCTTCCATGCTCATGACGAGCTGAGCTTGTCATGAGCCACGGTGCTCCGGTGCTCACAACGAGCTCAGCTCGCTATGGCCCGCGGAACGCTCACACACGGGGATAATTCCCCCGCTGTGCTGAACGTTTCAAGAAGCCAATGCACCTGTGACGAGCTGAGCTCGTCATGAGCACAGGAGCACTGTAGCTCATGACGAGCTCAGCCCGTCATGAGCATGCGGGCGCTTTGCTCGCCTCCCCTCCCCCCCAGCACAGCGGGGGAATAACCCCTGCAGCAAAGGGGTTAACAACATGCCGGACAGATTGGTGAAATTGAAGGGTATGTGGGAATCAAATCTGGGGGAGATTGACACACTTGACTGGGAGACTTCCCTGATGCATCATAGGGAAGTGGCAATAAAATCCCGGCTCCGACTCATCCAATTTAAAATTCTCCATAGAGTCTACTATGATAGATATCGTTTGCATCAAATGGAACGAGCTAGCGACCCTAATTGTCTAAGGTGTGGAAATGCAGAGGGAAACTTTTATCATACTATCTGGGAATGTAGAGTCATCCAGACCTACTGGGCCAAGATAATGGGGGAACTTGGTGAAATACTTGAAACGGCCCTACCGATGGAGCAGAAATTGGTTCTATTGGGGATAACAAATGATGTGGATTTGACTCGACCCCACTTAATTTTTCTAACATTGGCCTTATTGGTAGCTAAGAGGAATGTGGCTCGGGCTTGGGGAGCGCCAACCCCTCCCTCCCCCCCCCCGAGAATAAACGAATGGAGGAGGGGAATGGATATCTGCATGGCAGCCAAAAGGGTTATATATAAAGCTAGAGGTTGCCCAAAGAAGTTTAATAGAATAGGGGGAAATGGAGGCGTTATTATGGTTTGGATGGGGGGCTTTGAAATGGTGCGAATCGACCTGCTTGTAGCCCTGGTGCTCGGGGGAGGGATCCGGCTGAGGTTACATACTGCAGAAGTAGATGGCACGTTACTGTATACAGGCGAAGAGATCTGTTTTGTGCAACTCTGGAGACGGTGGGTGGTGGGTGGGGGGAGGACAGGGTATGGTGGACAATCTTATGTGATATGCTTGTTATGTTTCTATGGTTTTAAAAATGCTAATAAAAATAATTTTTTTTTAAACAATGTTACAAACTCACATCATCGAAGGTTATAAAAAATAAATGTCCAGTACATAAATAACTTTGTTATTTATTTCAAACCAATTAATAATAAGAAAATAAAAAGTAAAACTTTAAGAGTTGTCATGGAGCAAAATCGAACAGATTCCGTTCCCATGAAGGGAAAAATTCCCTAACATGCTAAGTTCAGAAATTTGGAGAATTCATGAGAGAAGTCAAGCAGGAGGTTTCATCAAGTAAAGCTCCTAAAAGGCAGAATCAAATAAAGATTTAGTCAGGTGAGTGAGAATAATTTGCTCAGAAGTCTCACTCCTTAACAAGGAGCACAAACGTAAGTGAGAATTAATTTGCTCAGGAGTGTAATTCTTTAAACAAGAGCAGTGGCATCTAGTCTCAAGAGAGTGGAAAGGAACATCTGAATTTAACTAGAATCCTACAACTCTTTGCAGTTAATAACAACTCCCTATGTTTCCCAGCAAGAGAATCAATCAGAATCTAATATTTAACGTTAAGTTATTTTCAGTTTTATTCCCAGACATTGTACAGTGGAAGTTTTCTGCTGCACAGTTTTTAAAAGATACCATAAATCACATGGTCAGCTTGTTCTCGGTACAGGTGTGGAGATTTATTATTCAGCTGTCCATAAAACACACACAGAGAAACAATTCTCACAGGAACCAAAACAATTTGCAACATTCTAATTAACTACTGCAGCTTGGCTCCTGAAAGGAGAGAAAGGAAAAATAAACAGTAAACACAGTAAATGTATCTTTAAATGAGTTACTCAATCTATGGTCTAGATTAACTATGGCTAAATTGGGGCATGGCTTGAGAGGTCATGGAGTAGGTCTGAACTTGCAGCACTCCTGCCGGCAATAAGCCCAAAGTCAATTATCCTGCTTCTATTGCCCGCTGGACACCCGGGCAAGGCTGACTATGGTGCACACACCTGGGTCCTAAGTCTCTAGGGATACATGACAGCAAGCCGGAGTTCGAGCCTTGTCTATTCAAAATGGCGGCTATTGATTTCTGCGGTGAAGGTGGTTTGGAGGCCAGCTGACGGATCGGAGGAAGGGGTGTGACACACTGGGAGCGGGGAGCTGGTATGGGGTGACAGGGACGGAGCACCCCCTGCCCTGGGAACCCAAAGCAGGAGGAGTAATCTGGGTGGCCCAGTGACAGTGAGACATACTGCCTGTACCCGCAAAGACTTGCAGAGAGGCTGTACTGGTGAGCACTGGCGTAACGAAAAGTGAGGGGGCCTCCCTGCATGGTACTTAGGGGGGCCCCCTCCGGGCTCAATCAGGAGCTCTTCCGGCCAGAGTTCAGTGCCGAGGGGGCCCCTTGGAGCTAGGGGCCCCCCCGCACCGCATGGGCTGCGGGGGCCTGTGTTACGCCCCTGCTGGTGAGGATGACCATCGGAAAGGCCCGATGCTATAGAAGATTACGGTTGTGGTGATTGGCTGTCTCCTGGGCAGCATAAAAGAGTACTGGCCAGCACAAGCTGATCCTGTTCAATTCCCGGTGGAGCCGAATTATGTTCGAGGTGGGGCCAAAGATAATCACCCCTTCCCCGGGCTGAAGGTGAGCACTGTGGCCAGAACCAATGCGCTTTGAAGGTGGTTGCTCGCCCCTTCCCCCTACCCAAGTCAAGAGGAAGGCGGCCAGGATTGGCCTGGATCATATCCCACTAAAGGGGGTGAATAAATGACTACTGATTAGTGGTGCATTTTGGCATTGGGAATGAACTTGGGGCCTCTACGACCCCCCTCTCATCATCCAACAAGTCTGTACAGCACCTGGGGGAAGCGTCTCTGTGGCTATGGCCTGTGGGTTTCAACACTGGTGGGGGGTGAGGACACCCATTGTGTAGCCAGGAGGAGATGGCTCCCCTCCCCCTCAGGAATTGGAAGGGCGTACTGGCGACGTGAGCACCGGAGCACCGTGGCAGAGCCTCGAAGAGGTTAATGATTGTTTTTGTGCATGAAGGTGTCCCTTCATGTACAAAAACAATCATTAATCACGTTTTTTTCTTTCTATGTGTGCTGCAGAATCCTTGTAAATCTGGAACAGCATTCAAAAAGCAATTGGCTTTGCAGTAGAAAGCCAACAGCAACACCCATTGCATGCCCCTTTCACGCAGATACCGGTGTGAAAGGGTACCATATTTACAAAGCAGCGTTAAGCCACAAAAAGTGGCTCAACACCACTTAGTTAATATGGAGCAGGGCTTTGAACCACCCGAACATTGTTAAAAGTGATGTTCCTGGGGAGCATTCCCCTTGTTCATATGCCCCTATGTGACTAACGCACTTGACACAGAAGAAGCAAAACTAGCACTATCAATAGTTAGCTTGAGACGTACTCTTGAGCAGTAGACTTTCATGTTCCTTGGCTCATGCTCGTTCAGAGTTTGTCCAAAGATGAGGACTTTGACAAAGTACATGTAGATTTCAAGTAACATCCTCCAGAAATGTTTGGAATTTGACTGCTGCAACGAAGATAGTTTGGGCATACATTTAAAATGTTAGAAGGCTGGTAATGCAGCCGAATTCTGCCTTTTCATAATCAGCCTTTCTCATGGATTACTGATTGCATCCTCTACTTGGACACAACAATGAAAACCATTTGTTTCAGCATGACTGTCAAGGATATCATGACGATTCTGTTATTCAGTGTGCTGTAGTAAATTCATATTGTTATCTCATTGTTTTTATTTTGTGCCAACACAAATTGAAAATGTAGTGGCTCCAAAATGCTTTTATTGCTATTGCTTTCAGGTCTAACAAGCATTGACAAAGCCAATAGTTCAAGTTCAAGTTTAATTTATTGAATGATTAATGAAAATCGTTACAATATTCGTTCAATAAAAAAATAAAAAATGAGAAGCTGTAAATATATACATTCATTATTAAAACATCCCTATGTAGTTTTAAAAACCATTCATTAGTTTCCCCCGGTGCAGTACGTATATAAGTTCAAATACTTGGTCAACGATTTGATAGAATTATATATGCCTTTTCGTTAAGTTTCTTGTAACCGTTTTTTTACCTACATCATGAATTTAAGTCCGCGGCAAGCCAGTAGGGGAGAGGTAACTCCCAGCCAACTTATTACTGCTTGCCGACATGAATGTATGTTCAGTGTGATGAAGATGTCTCTTAGGTACTGTCTTCTTAAAGCCATGAGTGCCGGGCATACGCATAACAGGTGCATTAAGGTTTCATCATGATATCCACACAGTCTGCAATGGGGACTTTCTTTTTGATATTTCCAGGATGGTCTTAAGTTCTTAGAGTAATGCTGGCCCATTCGATAGTCAATATAAATCTTTTTTAAGTGCTGATTAAAATGCGTGGCTAAATATTCCTGTGGCTTTTGTTGATTGTAAGAGGTGATTACTGTCCATGCGTGTCGACGTATAGTTAATGTTTTTTTGTCCTCCAACAAATGATTTCATTTTTGCTGCACCATTAGCTACTTTGCTGAAGTATGCTTGGTCAGTTTCTTTTTTCCATTCTTCTAATAATTCCAATTCGGACAGACAGGTACTCAAGTAACTTCCCCATGAGTTTGTGGATGGCTGGCTTTCCTGGTACTTTATTTCTTTCCAGCAAATATTGTCCGTTGACTCGATTGGAGCTGAGCGGAGCTTATGACATAATTTAACAAAGCTGCTCATTGACCGAAATTTTTGATTTTGTTGGCCGAATTCAAGGTGAACATGTGCTGAAGAGGCTGACAGTGGCAGTTTGAACACTGCTTTCTATATCTTATTTTGTAGTTTGTTTAATATTTTCGCCTCTCTTCCAAGCCACATTACTAGGCCATATGACAGTGTTGGTAAAATTTGTGCAGCCATTACCTTTAAAAGGTGCGTATAGTTCGGGCCGGCCATTTTTCATTGTAATTGTCTACACGCATAAATTAGTGTTTGTGATTTCACTTTTATTGCCGAAGTGTGCTCCTTATTTGAGTGGCCTTGTCCGAGGATTACGCCTATGTACTTATAGGATTCCTGTTCTTCTGCCGCTGACTCCTTTATTGCCCATTTAAATTTTACTTTCTTTTGCTCCACTAACCAGGGCACTTTTGTTTTTTCTTTATTCAATTCCAGAATTTCCTGGGCTAGGTAAGTTACTAGCATGTTTTTTAAGCGTTGTAGGCCTGTTGGCGTTTAACTTAATAGGACAATGTCATCTGCATACTGCAGAATTGGAACTGAAACATTGCCCAGTTTCGGGGCCTGACAATCGATTTTGTCTACATTTCTGCCTATGTCTGCCAGGTATAAATTTAATAGACTGGGGGCTAACATGCAACCTTGATTTAGGCCTTCCTGGGTTTTGATTTTGGATGTTAAACTAGACCCATGTCCTAGTTTTACTCTTACCCATGTTGCTGTACAAGCCGATTATCGCGTTTAATAGACTTTGGGGCAATGAGGTAATTGAAATTTTTATGGTCAAGTATGTCCCCTAACGTGTACCCCAACGTCTCCATGTACGTGCTTCAAGTACATGTAATTTCCCTCCATGACCAGATATGAAGACGCAAATACATTTGCGTCCAACGTTAACATGTCCTCTTTCAGATCCACCATGAATGGATCGATAATTCAGTTCCTAACCATGCCATGCCAACGTCTTTACATGGTACACTTTTACGTTTTTCCTGGCTCTGTCGAGCTAGGCCCTGATTTCTGTCTCCGAGCCCTTTCTGTTTTCTGCTTTCTGCCTCTGAAAGCTGCAGCATGGACACGTATCCCTGACCCCTGCCTTACTTCCTGCCAAGCGACGCGGTGCCTGGCTCAACCTGGCCTGCCTGCCAAGACAGTATTTTGCCTTCAAGTTATCTGTTCAGCCTCCTCGAAAATACATTCCTGTCTAGTGATTTAGGTAAACATCTCCCCGGCTGCAGAGCAAAGAGCAAGCCGTCCTGTCTCCATGCAAGTAATTTACAGTTCCCGTTGCCATAGTAGGCCCATGGCCCTGCACGTAGACACGTAGACACATATGCACGCACTAGCATTCAGTATAGAATAGCCTCTGCCCGAGAGACCTTTTACTCCAGATAATACATCCTCCAAACATAAGATACTAGATATGTTATAGGTCCAGGTCGTTCTGACATCCCAGACTTCTGTCTCCTCTACTAGTGTTAAAGTTCTCCCCAGTTACACGTCTATTTCACCTCATGCTAGCTGCGCGCGCATCCGCACTTCCTGCTGACTCTGCAGATTATCTCTGTGCACACACCCACTTATGACACTCTCTGTGACGTCTACATTACGTTCACATTATACGCCTCCGTGTACGCCTATTACACGCCTTCTTTCACACCCCCTGTTACGCACATGTGTTCTTATCTTCTCCTTTTTCACCTGTTACGCCTACAGCGCGAAGGTACTGCATTATCAGTTCTCACCCAAGATCAAGCAGGTTCACACAAACCATGTGCTTATTTTTCCAGAACATTAGATCCAGTAGCTCAGGCCCTGCCTGTGTGTTTGAAATCTGTAGCAGCAACAGCTCTAGCAATCAGACAAAGTGATTCCATAGTATTAGGACACCAATTGACAGTACAGGTTCCACATTCCGTGGAAGTTCTTTTAAACAGAACACAGACTCAGCACTTGACTATAGCACGACTGACAGGCTATGAATTGACGTTATTCCAGCCACACATAGAAATCAGACGCTGCAATACACTGAATCCTGCTACACTTATACCGTTAACTACAACAGACCCTTTGTCACATGACTGTGTAGAAGTCATTAACACTATGACGAAACCTAGACAAGACTTGACAGACATCGCATTACCAGATCCAGACCTGACACTTTATGTGTATGGTTCATGTATGAGAACAAGTACAGGAGAGTTGGTGGCCGCATATGCAGTGACCACTGAAACTGAAGTCATAGAAACACATCGTATTGACACACTGTCTGCTCAAGCAGCAGAGCTCATCGCTCTGACTCAAGCCTGTATTCGAGCCAAGGACAAGAAAGTTAACATATACACAGATTCCCGTTATGCATTCGGAGTTGTACACGACTTCGGAGTCCTTTGGCAAGAGAGAGGTTTTTTAACTTCCCACGGTGCCAAGATACAGCACGGTCCCCTCATTCAAGCTCTGTTAGAAGCAATACATTTGCCTACAGCCATAGCCATCATGAAGTGTAAAGCACATACGAAAGTCACAGATATAGTTTCCCAGGGTAACGACTTGGCAGATCGAACAGCCAAACATACAGCTCAGACTCATACTCATACGACTGATATGTCAAAGACAGTAGTTCCAACACATTGCATGACAGTTAGGGATCCTGCACTAGATGTAATTGACATACAGACACATGCTACTCCAGACGAAATCAAGAAATGGACAGAATTAGGAGGGATCCAGACAGAACAAGGATGGATGACGAAGGGAAAAGCCACTTGGTTTCTCCCCGACTCTATGGTTCAAGTTATCATTAACACAGCACATAGTCCTGCACATTTAGGAGAAAAAGCTATGTTAGACAGTATTCAAAACCTTTGGTTCAATAAGCATTTACGAGCAGCAGCAAAACAGAAAGTGCGTACTTGCATGATCTGTTGTCAGTTCAACCCAGGTAAAGGCATTCCCGTAGAGCAAGGTGGATTTCATCCTCCTGATCACCCTTTTGAAGTCCTTCAGATGGATTATATCCAGATGGACCGTTGTCGAGGATTCAAGTATGTCCTCGTAGTTGTATGTGCACTTTCCCGATGGACAGAAGCATATCCAGTCCCAGATTACACTGCCGTGACTACTGCCAAGCAGTTGGTTCGCGAATTTTTCCCGAGGTTTGGTTTGCCTCGTGTCGTGTATTCAGATAACGGACAGCCATTCTCGTCCGAGCTAATGAAGCCAGTTTCCCTTTTGCTAGGTTACCAATGGAAGTTCCACTGTGTTCGGCATCCCGAAGCAGCTGGTTTAGTAGAGAGACACAATCAGACTCTGAAAACTCGTCTTGCCAAGGTCTGTGCAGAAAAAGGAGTAGACTGGATAGTAGCCCTTCCAGTTGCCCTCTTCTATATGCGAATGGTAGCCCATTCCAGGACAGGGCTATCCCCGTATGAGGTGGTTTTTGGCCGGCCACCGAATATGTGGGGGACGCCTCTGCCCCGTAAATTAACCAATGTTGACAGTAATATGCTGACAGATTACCTTGCTTCCTTGATGTCTGCACTACAATCATGTCGTTCACAGGTCGCAGCAGCCTTTCCAGACAACACCGAGGTGAAGCCACACAAGATCGTCCCTGGTGACTACGTGTATGTCCGCAATTTCGACCGGTCAAGCCCTCTGGAGCCCCGCTGGAAGGAACCTAAGATCGTTTTGATGACCACAAGGACTGCAGTGAAACTCGAAGGCAGAAAAAATTGGCTCCACTCGAGCCACGTCAAGAAGTGTTATGGACTTGCGCCAAAAACTGTTTCCCAGGACTGCCGCATTCCAATGACTGATACTAAACTCCCCCTGGTAGAGAAAACTCCGTCCCAGGAGTACAGATTAAAGTTGAGGTCTAGTAAGTCAGACAGTTTAATTGTTTAAGTCCCCCCCTGGGTGAAGCGGTTAGACAGGTTCCTGACATGTACAAGCTAGACCCACATAGTGAGAGAGATAGACAGGAGATCAAGAAACAGAAATATTGCAAGAATCTCCGTAGTCGCTGTATTGTTACTTTACTTGTCATGTTCTTTCTGAGTGTTACGATTATATACCTAAGCTATATGTTACATGTATATTTTCCTTTACAAGCACATTCTTCTTTCAATGACACTGCAGACCACACGTTTAGTGATCTGCCCCCGCACAAACTTTCTTACCGACTTGCACTGCGTAACAATTCTTTCATCCGTATGTTACATCATTCACACCAGACCAGCAATGCCACTAATTGCTGGGTATGTGGCCGACTCCCTCCGTACCAGAAAATGACGGGAGCCCTGCCTCTTTTTCCTTACCCGTTTACACATAATGGTTCATGTGGTGCATGGTTTACATTAATGTCCTCGTTAGATAGTACGTCCAAAGTTTCCCAAGGTAATTGGATATGGGGAGACCTGAATACAGTTATGAATAAGGCATGTTTCCCTGACAAGGAGGGTCTTCCCCAAATGACAGGTACCGATCTAGAAAACGAAGTATATGGATTAGGTAATTTTACACTTAACCTCATGATTTTAAATGTCCAGTCAGAAACTAGTTCGAACTCACCTTCAATTACAGTTTTGCCAGTGAAGGGTGACCTATGCGTTAGAAAGAAAGGTTCAGTACATCTAGGGCATAGCGATTGTAATACAGTTATTGAATTCCGTGATAATGGTAAGTCTACATTCAAAGCTTCCCGACATTCCTATTTCATCTGTGGCTATACAGCTTACCTACGTTTACCTCCAGACTGGGATGGTACTTGTTACATTGCATTCCTATTGCCACCTGTTTTTCTAGCCCCACCTGATTACCATAGAAATTCTCATCTCGTTCATGTCAGACCCAAGAGAGAACTCCCAATTGTCGATTACACCGAAACCACATGGGAACAATACACAGATTTCAATAAAGGATTCTTTCCTTATTTAGGAACTGTCTCAAATAGTAAACTGATACGTAAATTGACCAGAACCCTTGAAGCAGTAGTGAAGGAAACTACTTTTGCCCTAGGTAACTTAACAGAAGAGCAGTCTGCTATGAGACTTGTCGTTCTTCAAAATCGTCTCGTCCTTGACGTCATCCTGGCGGATAGGGGCGGGGCTTGTAGAGTCATCGGATCCAGTTGTTGTGTTTTCATACCAAATAATGCACCGTCAGTATACAGAGCCATAACGCGGCTCCACAAGATTGCAAGTCAGATACACCAAAATCCAGGCACCTGGACTTGGTCCGGTTGGCTCTGGAGCATGTTATCAGCCTGGGGATGGAAAGTCCTATCCTTCCTTGGGATAGTCCTGCTCATAGTATTCAGTTGTTGTCTATGTCTACAATGTGGGCCAGCGATTTGCGGCTTGTGCGCCACATCATGTATTCCCCATCCCCATTCACGTTCTCGTGCCCGAATGAAAAAAGATGAGCAAATGATGCTATATGAACAGATAGATGGTCTCATGAAAATAGATATATCTTGAAGGGTCCGTAGGGGACAAGGAGGGAATGAGGTAATTGAAATTTTTATGGTCAAGTATGTCCCCTAACGTGTACCCCAACGTCTCCATGTACGTGCTTCAAGTACATGTAATTTCCCTCCATGACCAGATATGAAGACGCAAATACATTTGCGTCCAACGTTAACATGTCCTCTTTCAGATCCACCATGAATGGATCGATAATTCAGTTCCTAACCATGCCATGCCAACGTCTTTACATGGTACACTTTTACGTTTTTCCTGGCTCTGTCGAGCTAGGCCCTGATTTCTGTCTCCGAGCCCTTTCTGTTTTCTGCTTTCTGCCTCTGAAAGCTGCAGCATGGACACGTATCACTGACCCCTGCCTTACTTCCTGCCAAGCGACGCGGTGCCTGGCTCAACCTGGCCTGCCTGCCAAGACAGTATTTTGCCTTCAAGTTATCTGTTCAGTCTCCTCGAAAATACATTCCTGTCTAGTGATTTAGGTAAACATCTCCCCGGCTGCAGAGCAAAGAGCAAGCCGTCCTGTCTCCATGCAAGTAATTTACAGTTCCCGTTGCCATAGTAGGCCCATGGCCCTGCACGTAGACACGTAGACACATATGCACGCACTAGCATTCAGTATAGAATAGCCTCTGCCCGAGAGACCTTTTACTCCAGATAATACATCCTCCAAACATAAGATACTAGATATGTTATAGGTCCAGGTCGTTCTGACATCCCAGACTTCTGTCTCCTCTCCTAGTGTTAAAGTTCTCCCCAGTTACACGTCTATTTCACGTCATGCTAGCTGCGCGCGCATCCGCACTTCCTGCTGACTCTGCAGATTATCTCTGTGCACACACCCACTTATGACACTCTCTGTGACGTCTACATTACGTTCACATTATACGCCTCCGTGTACGCCTATTACACGCCTTCTTTCACACCCCCTGTTACGCACATGTGTTCTTATCTTCTCCTTTTTCACCTGTTACGCCTACTGTATTGAATTCAATGATGTTATTTTACTATATATAATGTGTAATGTTAATAAATCGTTGACTGTCCCTTCCCGAACCCTAGTGGTGACGGAACATGATCTCCAACCTCGAGGTTTAATTTTCCATTAAACCCCGTATGACTCAGATACCACGGACTCTGCCTCTCATTTGAATGAGCTGTCTTGTAATGATAATTATACGAAAAAATTGACTAGGTAATTTATTTACCACAGCAACCCCCACTCTTTTAGCTTTCCCCATAGTCTAAACCTGCTCACACGATCGAAGGCGGCTTATATGTCGACAAAGCACCCATATTATCGTTGGTTCTTTTTTTCAGCGTTCTCGGTTAATAATGCAAGGATGGTCAAGTTTGTTATTGTCCCCATCCCTTGTCTGAATCCTATTTGGAATCTAGGAATTAAGTTGTTATTTTCCGCCCATTCTTGCATCTGCTCTAAGAGACATGAGGCATAAAGCTTGGCTTCCACATCTATTAAAGATATAAGCCTGTAATTCCCCGGATTTCTACAGTCTCCTTTTTTGTAAATTGGATGGATAATGTTTCCTTTCCAAGATGCCGGCATTTTAACTTGTACATAAATTTGATTAAACAGCATAGTTAGATGTTCGGCCCAAAAATCCTCATTGTACTTAAATACTGCAGTCCAGAGACCGTTTGGTCCTGGGGCGCACTCTGTTTTGAGCTTTTGAATTAGTTTTTATAAATGGTTGCGATTAGTCAGAGTGGGTTGTTCGTTAACCCCTTTTTCGCATTCCAAATCTTTGTGCTTTTTTTTTACTAACCTGAGTAATTTTTGAATTGTTTGGTTCCGTTTCTTTTATTAGCCCTTGGTTCTTTTCATTTCTCTGTGGGTCCTAACTTGAATAAAGGTTCCTTACATGATTTCCCCAGTCGTTGTCTTCAATTCGGGGATCCTGGTGCATTGCTTCTCCTTTATTTAAATTATTTATAATGCTCCAAAAGTCCAGAGAGTTTGGTTTTTTGCTTACACATAAAAGTTTTGCACAGATAGATTCTTTATACACTGCTTTTGCGATCCACAACTTTTTCTGATAGTTTTTTCTCAGGCTCCTAATGTTATTGATGTTTGGTTTAATTCCCTGTTTTTTCCTTCTCAGTTGGATCCGTAACTCCCGGGTTATTTTTCTCTTTTCATGTCTTAATTCACTGTTAAACCAGGGTTCTCTCTGCACTTTTGTGCCTCTTTGTGTAACTGCTGGAGCAGAGTGCTTTTGAATAAGTTCCTCTACCATATTTTCCCAATTTTTTACCCATTCTCCATCTATCTGTTGGCCGAGTTTCGTCATAAAATTTCTTGCTGTAGCCTGGATGTCTTTCGTTTCTCCTCCCCTCCGTCTTATTTTTCGGATATTGAATTTCTCAGATTGTTGCATTATGGAGGTTCTTTTTTCTGCACATGTTACTGCGAACTTTATTCTTATGGCTTGGGGAAAATGGTCACTTTCTATGCGCTGGACTATGGTATAGTCCTCAGTGGCATATTTTAGGATGTTACTTATTATTGTAAAGTCAATAGTTGACTTGACCTTAACACTCATGTAAGTTGGGACCAACAGTGAGTCACCTTTTTTTCTGCTTTTTAAAATTGTTACGCTCATTATTCCTAATTTATGCACTGTAACTAGTTTGTGCCCTGCTGCTAGACCTTTGTCCTGATTGTAGCTTATCTTACCGTAGCTCATTAAATTGCAGTTAAAGTCCCCTGAAATTATCAGTGGACATTGCTTGTTTGGTTTTTGTTAGGCTTTGATTAATTTGATAAGTGTAGCAATTTTTTCATTTTTTGCTACTCTGTCGGGATGGATATAAACGTTTATCAATAGCAGTTGCAACTGCGGTTTTATATTGATTTCAATTACTTGAACCCAACTCAGCCCTACGTCCTGTTCCTCTGTTTGCCAATCGAATTTTTGTGACACATACATTGATAGACCTCCACGTGGGTGCCCATAGTTGGACAGTCTCTCTGCTAATAAGTGGTGTTCGGTGAATCCCGGAATTGCTGGGTAAGTCAGGTTCCAGGTATCTTGTAAAAGAATTATATCTTGGTTTTGGAAGAAAGATTGAGATAGGTGGTCCTGGTCCATGCCACTAAATCCGTGTACATTCCCTGAACACATCTTGATCTTTACCAAATTGCTTTTTTCCATATAATGGGCCTGGTTGTATTTCCTTAGTGGTAACTTTGCGCCTTTTCTAGGAATTCTTTTGGCTTAATGCCATTGGGATCCATGACCAGTCCTGGACAACCACGAGAGGCCCTCCTTTGTTTGTCTGATTTTTTTGGTTGTACGTTTTTCCTGAATTTTTTTCCTGGGTTGTTGCGCGGGCTCCACGGAGACACATTGTTTGCTTTGGTCATGGTGATTCTTCCCCCTTTGAGTAAGATGAACTTTTCAAAAGAGGATATGGGTACCTTGGGCGCATTTGCTGCTTCAGGATTATTCCCCAACTCTCAAATAATGGTCTCTTAGTGAAGATCCTGGCCGCTAACTCCTTCGATGCCCAGGTGATCACAGAATCTTCTATATCTGGGTTGTCTTTATTTTGAAAGAACTCCACTGCTATTATGTCACGAGAGACTATTCCAATTAGTTCTGGTATTACCTTAAGTAGTTTTATCAAGTTCCCTCTGTTTAAAATGTCCTGCCTTCCCTTTGTTACATATTCTGGGATGAATGACAGTATTGGTTCAATATCATCCAGGATTCTTTTTTGACTTCCTTGAGGGGCCTGTTGGTGGTCTTCTTTTCTGGTTACTAGGTTGTTTGTTTTTCTAACTGATTTCTGTCCTGTACAAGCCTCTTTCCTTTTTTCCCTTGTCTTTACCTTTCTTACTAAATTGCTTTGCTTGGTTTGCTCGTGTTCTGGTCTTTACTTTGTGCAATATATCTCCCATCATTTCCGTTTGTGGTGATCTTTATTGGGGTCTGGTTTGTAACTAACTGCATGTTTTTTTTCTCCCATTTTTGCTTACTTTTATTTTTATCCGAGCGCCATTGGGAGGTCTTTTGTGTACTTTCTTCACTCGGGTGCTTTGAGTTCTGACCGTCCTCTGTGTTTGCACTTGAAACCCTTAAAGGTGATAAGTCCTTCCTCCAACGTTCTCGGAATCTTTTTTTGGTCTCTTGTAGTTAAAAGTGTCTGAAACTTGTTGTGGACCCAGATTTGATCCATTGTGTGTTAATGATTCTAGCTCTTGAATGGGTTCCACCAATATCGACTGCTCAAGCGAGTAGCTTACCCGATCCAAGTCCAATAATGCTAATCTGCTCGTGGAGTCGATCGGAGAGTCATTTATCCCAGCTTGGTCTTGGCTCGTGCTCCTTGTGAATATTGGGAACAAGTTTTCTATGGCTGTGGTTTGTTTACTTTTTTGTTTGGGCCTTGCCTTCCTAGCTAGTTTCTTTTGCCTTTTTGTTAATTTGTCCTGTTGCTGAGAATCAAAGTTGGCCTGTTGTTCTTTTATTTGAACGTCGTTGCTGTCCATTTCAGCCTTTAGGACATCTTTGTGTTCCAGTTGCTCTAAATTACTGTCCCCCTCGTTGTTATGCCTTTGTTTTGTTTGATGATTTGGGACATTTGGCGTTTCTTTGTTGAGTTTTTTCTCTAGGGATTCTTGATTTCCCTTGCCCTTACTCGCTATTTTTACTGCTCCGAGAATGTCTTTTAAAATATCTGGGAGGAACGCACGTTTCTCAATTATACTTCCGCACTCGCAGTTGTTCTGTTTGTCTTTGTTTGGGAGTTGGTCCTTGTTTCCTTTACCAGCAAGGACATTATTATGTCTGTCTTGGAGCTTATATTTGCGATGTGCTCTGCAATAATATTTATAAGATCGATTTGAACCTCCATTTCGTCAGACTGATAATTAAGTGCCCTTTTAGCTTGGTCCAGCCTACTTATTAGCGCCTTCTCCCAGTGTATGTTGAACTGTTGGCTGCCTTCGTTCCCTACCGGTTCTGCTGAATGTTCGTTCATGCTTGCCGATGAGATTGAAATTGGTGCCGACTGATGTCCTTTACTTACTCTACTACCATAACTTATACTGTCTTCTATGAGTATTCTTTGAATGCCACTGCTGTCCGTTATATTGCGTGGGGTTGATGCCATTGGTCCCGACCCGCTCTGTTTAGGGATTGGTTGTTGTACTAAAGTGGACCCTAGTGGGGATGTCCTTTTTGTTGTCGTTTTGGTAATTTCTTTTTTAAAATTTTTTTTATTTTAAATGTTTTTTTATTAACAGGCTGACAAGGAAAACATACATTAATACATATATTAGCAGACATGTATATATAATAAAGAAAACAGAGATTAAAAAGGAAAGACAAAAGAGAAAAAAAATAGATAAATTCACTAATACAAATTCAAGAAGTTATAGCATTCTTTCAACGCACAGCCAAAATAAATTGCCCTGGAGACAAGTTATAAAGAAAGAAGAAAAAACTTGTTGTTAGAGGCATTAAAGCACAATGTTTGCCTTTGCTTAACAGGAGGAGAAAGCACCATCATTCCACAAAGGTTCCCCAATTTTTTTCATATTTGCTCAATGAGCGTGTTCCCCTAAGATTCGCTAAGGCTAGCTCCATTGAGGGAATCTCAGTTACAAGTGCCCACCAGTCCCAGACCATGGGTGGTTTGGAGCAGGTCCAAGCTTTGGCCAAAGTTAATTTGGCACAAGACATAAGTATAGTAACCAGGGCAGCCTGTGGGAAAGAGATAGGATAGGTGTCTAACAAAACTGAAGCAGCTGTAAATATGGGCAGCTGAATCTGCTTAATTTTCAAAACCTTCTGAATATCCCCCCAAAAGGCCTTAAGATTGGGACACGAGAACATCATATGTGCCAGGTCGGCTGCCTCGATGGAGCATTTGGGGCATTTTGTGCGATCGCTGTAGGAGTTGTTAGGGAACCATTTGGATATTCTTTCAGGCGTGTAATATAGCATGCAGGTCGTTCTAAATTGTTGGAGCCTTAAACTAGATGACCGTACTCGCTTATTAATATTTGACAAGGAACACTCTATCTGTTTTGATATTATATTTAGACCCAGTAGTCTGCCCCACTTATCAGCTAATTTAAGACAGTCGTGTGATTTAAGACCGATTAAGAGACTATAAGCTTCGCTTATTATTGACTTGCTTTTTAAAGAGTATAGACAAGTCCATATGTCACAATCCGAAACCTCCTGAAACTGTTTTTTGTTGATCAGATAATCGTGCATCTGTAGGTGTTTGTACCTCATAGTTTCAGGTAGATCATATATCAATTTAAGAGTGTTGAAATCTAAGAACCCTTGTGTGCCATATAGGTCCCCTAAGACGCTAATTCCTGACCTAGACCAACTATGAGTGATGTTATCATTGAAGATTCCCGGGAGACCCGGATTGCCCCACAGCTGTAACTTTGAGTGGAAGAAAGTAGTTTTGCAGAAAGTTAATATATTGCCCCAAATCTTTATTATGTGCCTTGCGGTCTTGAATTTGACCCTTTTATAATAGTTAGGGTCATTTGCTCGTAACAAAAACCTATTTGAGTCATGTTTTAACATAAAAGAGTGAAAAAACAGTGCCCTTCCTCTGTTAAGTAGAGAGCGGAGGTGAATAACAAAAGCAGACCAAAAGTACATCTTAAAATCAGGAAAATTAAGCTCTCCCTCACTCGTATTGTTTTTCAGAAGATTCAGCGACCTTCTCGCTTTTTTGTAACCCCAGATAAAACTGCTGAGTGCTCCGTCTAGTTGCTTAAAAAACAAATTGTTTAGTGCCAGTGGGATAGATCGAAATAAGTACACGAATTTAGGCAGTACCTTCATCTTAATTAGGTTAATTCTACCAATTAGATTCAGGGGTAATCTGTGCCACTTTTTTAATAGTAGAATAGTGGATTTAGTTAGTTCGTTGTAATTTATATTGTTGATTTCCTGTAGTTTGGCCGTTATTTTGACCCCTAGATATGTAGCAACTTTGCAAATCTCGGGAACCGCCACGGCTGGGGTATAGTTAGCTATAACTTGCGTCTTTTGTAGATTAAGTTTATAACCAGACACTTTCCCGAATTTACCAGCCTCTAGGCCGATGCCTTGTAGTGCCTCCACAATATCCTGTGAATAGACCGCAATATCGTCAGCATATGCTGTTATTTTTAGCACCTGTGAACCGGATCTAAAAGGTACAATCTGGGTTTGGGACTGAAGAGCAAACAGAAAAGGTTCTAATGAGAGGGCAAATAAGAGAGGTGAAAGGGGGCATCCCTGACGAGTGCCACGTAGGATTAAAAAATCTGGAGAGGTCAGGCCCCCATAGCTGGTGCAGCCCTTTGGGTTATCATACAGCGCCTGTATGCCCAGCAGAAATTGCCCCCCGAACCCCATTTTAGACAGGACGCACCAGAGATAGTCCCACCCCACTCGGTCAAAAGTCTTCTCGGCGTCTAATAGAATCATGCCGAGTGGGGTGGACTCTGTCTCTGCTACATCAAATGCTGTAATGGCCATATTGACGTGCGTTGTAGTGTCTCTCCCGGTTATGAACACATGTTGCTGTGGTAATAATAATTTGAGGCAGGATAGGCTAAAATTTTTGCAAATATTTTTGCGTCAGTATTTATCAGAGAGATGGGTCGATATGACCCTCTCTCCTCCTTCGGCTTGTCTTGCTTCAAAAAAAAGATTATTTTCGTCCTGTTCCATAGTATCAGTGTGGGCAAGAGTTAGACTTAAAAGTAACCTGAAGAATTAGCTCTAATTAAATGTGCAAAGTATAACTCATAATTGGAGGGTTTGGTACTTAGAAACACTGGTTGTATGGGGGTATCACTGAGAATATGAAAAGTGCCTACCAGGCTTTCTACCTAGAAACACTGGTTGATTGTTTTTTTTTTGGCGTATCACAGAGAATATGAAAAGTGCCTATTATGTTTTTGTCCTATTTGGTAAATTGCTTAAAGAGGAGGGAGGGCGGGGGCCTCCTAATGTGACTTGTTACGCGTGCTGCCTCTCCAGCGGCAGCCGTTGCTGAAGGGTGGCTCTTCCCCGGCTGGGGTGAGAGCTAGGGGGGAGGGGGAGAGGGGGTCTTTTTCTCCGCAGGATGGAGGGTTCAGGGGGGGAAATATAGTAAAATTTGTTTTCAGGTTTATGGGGAAGAATGCTGCGAGGACCTATCAGTTTTTTTTGTCTGGTTTACTATTTGTATGAGGAACAGGAAACTTACTAGGACACCTGGAGATGGGTTCAAGGTTTTTATTATTTACAAATGTATGAAATAAAGTGCCTAGCTTGGAACGTAGCGGCGCTAAATAGCAAAAATAAGAGATCTTTGGTTACAGAAGAACTAAAACTACACAACCCTCATTTCGGTCTTCTATCTGAAACACATATTGCTGGAAAGGACAAGAAGCTACTCAATCAACTGGGATACGACATTGTGGTTTGCTCTACCTTCGGGTACTCCATAAGAGGGGTGGCCATCCTGAAGGATAGACGATTTAGGGCTGAAATATTACAGACTGCTTGTGACAAGGGTGGCAGATGGGCTGTTGCTCAGATTAGGTTCGAGAATCATAAATATGTCCTACGTGTGGTGTATGGTTCTAATACAGATGAACCGATGCTCATTGATCAGCTGAATATTAAACTTTTGGACTGGGAGGGAGAACTTATCATCATGGGGGATTTTAACTGTATTATGGACTATAAAATAGACACAACTAGGTCTGGCAGGTACCAAATGATGCATAAAACCAGGTCGTCCATTCTTGACCTATGCCGTCTCCACAACATCAAAGACGCTTGGCGGTATTTATATCCAAAAACACCGGGATATACATACTATTCCGCGCCTCATAAACTCTGTTCAAGACGGGATATGGCATTAATAAGCGATAACTTACTAAAGGTCAGCTCCATGGTTCTATGCCCCCGAATTTCTTCGGATCATAACGCAATAATGCTGATATTCACTATAACACACAGTAGGACTTCTCCCAGACCATTTTCCTTCCCTAGACACTTAGTTTCAGACTCACTTTATATGATGCAGCTTAAATCGCATCTTATAGAATTTATAGATATCAACATGGACTCAGTTGCATGCTGCACGGTATAGGACGCTTGCAAAGCAAGTATTAGGGGCTTTACTTAGGCTTATGTGATTAGACAAAATCTGGAACGCAGAAAGCACAACGCCTTGTTGATTTAAAAAATAACTACTCAAGAAGAAATACTGGCCTCAGCACTTCGACTAAATTTGCTAACGACTACAGAAATTGGCCTTAAACTTGCCCTATTAAAAAGTGAAGCAAAGACTAAGTTCATCCAGAAGAGCAGCACTAGCATTCATAAATTTAAAACAGCACAATACGAGGGGGGGGGATAAAATTGGCAAAATCTTGGCCTATAAAGTTGCGGAGGACAGAGCAGGCACTCTGATTACAAATATTCGGGGGCTCGGCAACAACATTTATAACCAGCCACTAGATATACTAGAACAATTTGCTGATTTCTATAGAACATTATATACCCCAGAAACTGCGCCTAATTCAGACACAATACGGGAATATGTTAACGAGCACTCAACAAACACACAGAACATCTCAGGAATGGACTCATTGTCTGACGATATAACCATGGCAAAATTACATCAGGTCATTGCTTTACTACCTGCAGGGAAAGCGGCGGGGGAGGACACAATACCTTTGGAGATATTTAAAGCGTGTTTAGTGGAATTGGAATCTTTGTTGCTGAAGGTAATGCAATCTGTTGGGCCAAACGGAAAAGCTCCTAAATCATGGAACAGGGCGAAAATAGTCGTTTTGGTAATTTCAATCAAATTTGATTCGTTTGATACTAAAAGGGAGTTCGACCAGACTTCCTTCCCTTTTACTCTCTGCTTTATTAAATCACCAATTTCTCCGGGTTTAATCTCTTTGCTTGGGTCATTATGGTCATTGTGTTTCTTGTTGTTCTTATGTCCTGTGTTGTTAAAGATATTCTCCAAGGATTCCTTTCCCAGTGATGTCGATGGTATGAATAAAATTTGGTTTTCACTCTTTGGGTCTTGCTTACTTATTGTTATTTTTTTTTCCGTACCACTAGTCGGTTCCATATCAATAGGTGACCCAATTGTATTGTGGACTTGGCCCAACACAGTTTCCAATTTTTTCCCTAGATGATATTTATTCCCTGGGTAGTCGGCTGAGGCGTCGTAAGTAAATAGTTCCGTTAGCTGCTTGTCCTGGTTTGAAATTTCGATTAAGACTGGTGGTTTTTACTTGTCAGGCTGAATTGGGCTCGTTAGGTTTGATGCCTCCTTTGTTGAAGCAAAACTCGTGGACACTGGGTCTTTTAGGAAAAATAATTTGTTGATCTTCTGCTGTTGTTTTCCTTGGCTTGGGTCGATTTTATCTGGTATCAGGACTGATCCTGCCCTCTCTCTCTCTCTCTCTCTCTGGTCCGCTGGTTCCCCCTTTTGAACTGAAGAGGAACCCTCTTGGAGGGACTTGCCTGTTTTTTTTTTTGGGATTACTTACTTGGTAAAGCTTGCCGGTTCATTCCTGATCTCATTTTTATTTTTTATTTTTTTGCTTAACGACAGGACCTGTGAACTCCTTCTCTTTGTTCACTCTTTTATTGACCCTTGAACTAAATGGTTATTTTTTTCTCCCCTCGCTCTCTTATCTGCCTCTCTTGCTGTTTGTGATCTTTTTAGCTGCTAACTTTATAATCGTTTGCTGGTCACACTTTGTTGGAGTCTCTTAGTAAGAGAGTACTCTGCTTGACTAAGCTTGTCCTCCTTTGCTTGTCCTCCTTTACTCTCTAACGGCTCTAAGGTGCTATGACTCAGTAGATTGTTTGTCCAGAAGTGCCTTGTGCAATGGCTCCTGGAGAAGAAAATGTTTTGGAAGGCTTTGATTTTAAAAGTAGAAGCACGTGCTGGCTACAGGTGAGGTAGCGGCGGGACGGGGGAATGCACAACAAGCCGCTGGTGCTAAACCTCTAGGCGGGGCGGCAATGTTGACCGCAGCGGCAGTGGTATGACTCCTTGGGCGAACCTCTGTCAAGGGGAGAGCGGCGAGCGGAGGTCACAGGATGGCCATGGGGGCCACGGGCTATGCCCGACCTAGTCAGGCTGCCTCCCCGGTCTACCCCCGGGCTCTTACTTTGCAGCCGTCTCTAACGGCAGCCGTGCTCGCTTTCCCGGCCCTCGCTCGGTCCTTGCCTCTTCCCCCACCGTGCTGATCCTCCTGGGGGCACAGCTCTGATGTCCTTCGCTTGGCTTTACTGCCGAGATCCCGGGATGTAGGCTGCCTCCCCCGGTGATGGACGCAGGAGTCACGGGAGATGCCGGAGACGCGGGACTCTGCAGCCTTCTCTCCTGCTGCTGCTGCTGCTTGCTGGCTCGATGTTCGCTCCTCCACCTGGCCACGTGAGCACAGAGGTAAATTGAAAGCCAATAGGTCTTAGCAATAACCGAGCTATTGACCTTGTCAATGTGAATATCTTTTAGTCGAGTCTCTTCACTCCCCCATTTATTCTCCTGCCTCTCGTAACGAAAAAAAGTGCTATGACATGGCATGCGCTGGCTGCATCCTAGCGCTTTTTCAGTGACTTTTGGCCCTGCTAAACAGCAGATGTGCTGCTAGACAACGTAGGTAAAATAAATTCACATTGGCAAGGCCAATAGCTCAGGCATTACCAAGATCTATTGGCTTTGCCAAAGCTTGCTCAGTGTTGACACGGTCTTGCTGAACAAATGTGGAAGATATAGTGAGAAACAGCTGAGGAACTTTGAAATGAAGCGAGGATGTGGTGTAACAGCCATCGCTGCAGACAGGGAACCGGGGAATCAAGTTTGAATCTCTGGGTCGGCTGAACAATTTGTGATTCTGGGCAAATCCGTTATGCTTCCCCCTGCCTACGACAATGAATGTGTTATTCTGTGATGTAACTGGTGAGCACTGAAAACGCTCCAATACCATTGGCTACTGTTAGCGCTATGGCAAGTGAACACACCCATTATTGGATAACGATCATCAAATTCTACTGGATTGCTCATAAAAATGTCCGCTACAATTCGGAAAACACCTTCATCGCAGAAATTAGGCAGGATAGGTTGGTCTTCAAGCTGAGCACGGACATTGTTTGAGCTGTGTATAATGTGGCTTAATTTGTGATTGGAGATAGTATTGCTGGTATAAACCCAACCTTCTTGAATGGAACGGTATTCTGGGAGATCACAGCATGAATTCCAGCCCACAAAGGTACTGGTTTTTCTTCATACTTCAGACTGCCCTGAATAAGCAATATGATAAATGAAGTTAAATCAGCTAGCAGACCACAGTATCAGGTAGAAGAAGATCAATGACCTCAGCCACTTTGAAACTTCCTGGTAGACTGGGAATGTTGATGGCTTGTAGTGATTTTGCATACTTTGGCTAGACAATTGGGTTATAAGTTTGCAGCTTTGTTTGTTTACGCCTACCACTAATACAGCTTTTTTTCCAGCAGCTAGTTCAGTGGTACAGTCTTGAAAAAGCACCAAGGCAGTATCATGTGTGCTGGATGTTCCAGACAAAAAAGAGCTGTCTTCAAAATCTAAATTATCAAGAGCAGCAAATGTAAATCCTTTCATGGTAAAGTGACTTGGAAGTGGTGTGGTGTCGGATTCACAAGATTTTACAGCATGAACTGCTAACCAATTCCTGCTCCTTACTATGTGATTATAACTTGTTGATACCCAAACCCTATTCATTGAAGTGATTAGCGCTCTACTTTTGCTCTTGTGATAGATTGCGTGGGTAGTCATCATGTGTAGCGGAGTTTTCTTTTTGCCGTGATGTAATTACATAAAACTTGATTTGGAAGAGACATGACATTTGCACAGCATAATCCTGTTGGTTCATGGAATTGTCTTCCACTTCTTCGCTTACATCTTCAAAGCTACCATCAATGTTGTCTGCTTCTGCTCCAAACTCAAGAACTTTAGTTTGTAACAGTTTTGATTTGCTGATATTAAACAATGATGTAAAAAAATGTTAAGACAACATCAGGCAGTCTTGTTGACTCCTATGGTTTGTGGAGCTCTAGGGCATCACAAACATTGTCATTAAGCTCAAACTCTAAGTCTTTCAGGACGTTTCTAAAAATGGTTCCTGCTGATTTTAATGCATACTGTGATCTTATTTTGGCCACAAGAACTTCAGGAGTCAAATCAGCTGAGAACACCATAAGTATCTTTGTTTTTGTTAGACTGACAAAAACAAATTCTGTCATTGTACATTCTCACCGGAAAAATCTCAGTTTCAATATTATGGATCAATACAGTTTCATCAATGTTGACCATTATTTCTCTGATCTCTCTGAGTGTGAACCCAAAGCCAGCACTCAAGAGTGGCTTTAAAACTTAATTTGCTTTTTCAAAGAGTGCAAACGTAACTGAAGGCTGGTGGTTATGCTGCTGCTGGGAGCTCATTGTACATTCATATTTTAGAATGTATGCACGCATGCAGCCAGGTGGGAATAGACATATGCTGCAAATACATTCATTTCACTGTTTAGATCAGCTCCTCGGCTAAAAACTTCATCTTGGAAGAAACTAGCTGCAGATAAAAAACATGTTTGCCCTTTGAGACTCACATATTCTGTACAATGTTCCTTCCGCAATCCCTTTGGCCCTTGCTCTGACTAAACCACAAATTACACATTGAAGATCCTCTGCTTTCTGATCATTTGTTGGAGGTGGACGAGGGGTAGCCATTGATACTCTTAGTGGATTGGCAGTAGGTTTGGTTGTGGTCGCATTGTTATGTTATATTATGGTATGTTAAAGGTAATTTGTAGAGCGCACGTTCACCAGCCGGTTTCTTGGCGCTGAGAGTGGACGGCAGTTGTAAACAAGCATTTGCAATGCAATAGGTCTCGCATTAGGAAAGTGTGAGCTATTGGTACTGTAAATGACAATTTTTTTAATATGTGTTGGCTCTCTGATTGTAGCCACGCCTTGCCGCCTTGCCGAGCCTTGCCGAGTCAGAGCTTCGTTGGAGGAGAGAGCCGTTCGCAGCTGCAAGCAGTCCTACCGTCCGAGCGCAGCGTGTGGGAGGCAGACTACCCCTGCGCCTAGCACCACGGATGTGGTAAACCGGGAAGGAGGAGGCAAACCCCTCGGAAACGCCTCGACCGAGTGAGTTGCTAGGGAGCACGGAGAATCAGTACACCGCGGACCGTGACCGAGAGCCTGTGACTGTGAGCCGCGAAGCAGGAGCGGCACGGAGAGACGGCGGGGGGGGGGGGTGGTTTTAACTCCCAAACACACCCCGCGTCTCCCATCACAGTTAAAATCCGGACAGCCAGTAAAAGTCCCCAAGAGTCCCAGGTCATAGCTGGAGAGACCAAGAGACTCGGCGACCAAGCAGGGTGTGGCGAAACGGCCGGATAAACCTTAGGCGGAAGACGTGAAGCAGGAGACAAAGTACCCCTGTTTAGGGGCAGAAAGACGGAAAAAAGGCTGCTAGTGGAGGAAGGAGTTTACCATTCAACCCTCAGTAAGGCAGGCTGGCGACATTGGCACATCAGAGGTAAGTGAGCAGGAGTGTGCAGGATTGTTGGTCTAAAAGTGGGAGCAGACTAACAATATCTGTCTACTTTATCCTATTGATTTTATTGAAAAGTAAGAAGAACATAGAAAGCCTAGCAGGGATAATTCAAGAACCCCCCCCCGAGTAAAATTCAAAGGAAGGTCATGGGCCCTAAACTCAGGCAGAAATCACGGAAGGAAGAGCAAGATAATAGCCTGGAGACGAACGAGGTACTGGAAGTATCCAGGTCATGGGAAGAGTCTCAAGAAAGCCAGCTTTCCCATGAGGAAGTTACCGAGGGGTGACTCAAGAAAGGGAAATGTAAAAAAGAATCTAAAAAGGCCTTGAAAGCAAAAAAAGGATGCACCTCATTGCCTACTAAGGAAAAGATCACTGCGCTCTCTACTTCCGTAAAGGACTTTGTAGGCAAACATTACAAAGCCAATAATCCAACCGTAACAAACATGAATTCCGAAAAGGAGCCTCGCCTTGAGAGTACAATAAACATAGAAATAGAAGAATTGCCCCACGCAGACCAAAGTAAAAGGGAGGCGCCAGAAAAAGAATTGGAGGATGAGTTAGAGGACCCCTTGTTAATAAACTTATCACTCCATAGTCAAAACTCAAAAATGATGGCACCGCGGCTTTCTTCTTCTCCAAAATTATTTTCCCTTCAATTGGCAGGGAATGAAGGGCAATCGAGAAGGGAAAGTCTTGAATCTAGCTTCATCTGGGTGGCACCCTCAAACCAAGAGATACAGAACTACGAGGGGAGAAATAACTCAAAGCAGCAGGACCCTGGAAGGGCTGGAAGTCAAGCAAACCCAGAGAAAAATAGCCCACAAGACCCAGACTTTTCAGTAGAACCTACCTCTTCAATAATGGATTTACTTCTAATGCTACAGAAAACTCTTCAGGGAATCCTTGAAGTATCATTACTGAACAATGGGGTATTAAAAGCCCAAAAGCAATCCCTAAAAAAGATAGAAGACGAGTTGGCCGGAATTAAAGGACAAATATTTGATATTTGATATTTGATATTTATTAATTTTTCTATAGCGCGGCTATCGCTCCGGAAGGAGCATCTTGGCGCTGAGCAATCAGAAGGAACCAACTTGATGGAAATGGGAATCATATGGCTGCGAGGACCAAAGAGTCGGGTCGAAGGAAGATCCAAGTCTTCAGAAGTTTTCTGAAAAGGGTTTCTGAAGGGGCGTGCCTGAGGTTAGAGGGAAGGCCGTTCCAAGCCTTAGCCGCCAGGAGTGAAAAGGTTTTTCCACCTTTCGTTTTGAGCTTAAACCTGGGTATGGTAACCAGATTAGCTCCTGATGACCTCAGGCAGCGCGATGGAGTGTACTGAGGGAAGCGCTTGACAAGATAGGAGGGGCCTGTGTTCTTAGTGGCCTTAAAGACAGTAACAAGGAGTTTAAAAAGGATCCTTTTGTGGAGGGGCAGCCAATGGAGGGTGTTGAGGGCCGCCGAGGCCGAGGACCTTCTCGGAAGTCCGAGAACGAGCCTGGCCGCCGCGTGCTGGACGCTCTGTAGCTTCTTAAGGGTGGACTTTTTTATACCTGCCAGGAGACCATTGCAATAATCGAGTCTGGACAGGATCAGAGCCACGGCCACTGATTTCCTGGCGGAAATAGGGAGAAAGTCGAAAAATTTCTTTAGCTGTCTAATGAGGTTAAAGCAGCACCCTGCAGTAATGCGCGCATGGTCGTCAAAACTGAGGGATGAGTCGAATTGGACACCCAGATTGCGGGCCGATGAGACTGCACTGGGAGGTGCCTCAGAGTGTTGGGGCCACCAATCTTTTGGAGAAAAAAGGGTGTCTTTGCCTAAGGGTATAATCTCAGTTTTGGCGCTGTTGCACTTGAGGTGATTATTATTGAGCCATGCAAAGACTTGGGAAAGGCAATTCTGGAATCTAAGAGCGGCATCGGGGAGTTTTTTGTCAAGGGTGACGACAAGTTGGGTGTCGTCAGCGTAAGATGTTACAAGGATGCCATGAGATTCAATCAGGGTAAGCAGGGGGGCCATGTAAATATTGAAGAAAAGTGGGCTCAGAATGGACCCCTGGGGCACACCTGATAGAATGGTTCTTTCGCTGGAGAGAAAGGGGCCAAGTGAGACTGTTTGTGATCTGTTAGACAGAAATGAAGATATCCATTTCAGAGCGGTATCTGACACACCAATTTCGCGCATTCTGTGGATGAGGATTGCATGAGAGATGGTATCAAATGCTGCAGTTAAGTCGAGCAGGATGAGAACTGCGTGTTTCCCCTCATCCTGCAGGAACTTGATGGTGTCGGATAACTCGATCAGAGCAGTTTCAGTAGAATGGCCGGAGCGGAAACCAGATTGCTGAGGATGGAGAATATGGTTGTTTTCCACGAAGGCTTTTAGCTCAGCATGTACTATTTGCTCGGTAATTTTGCCTAATGCTGGAAGTAGGGAAATTGGGCGCATGTTGGAAAGGTCTGTCGGGGGTTTATTATGCTTTTTCATTAGAGGCTTTACGATGGCTTTCTTCCATTCAGCCGGAACAGTGCCTGAGCTGAGGGATTGATTGATGATGGAATTGATAAGGGGGTTGACGGCCTCAATGAGAAGATGTAGGATAGCCGGGGGACAGGAGTCAGTAGGGGCTCCCGAGCGGCAGGTCATGATGGCCTTCTGGGATTGAAGCAAGGATACTGGTGAAAAACTGCAAAATGAAGGTGAATCAGTGTTGTGAAGTAAGGGGGGGGGTGGCAGGGGGAGGGAAATCCTTGTGGATGTTATTAATTTTGTCAACAAAGAAATCAGCGATTTGGTTACAAAGAGTTTGGGATGGGGGGATTTCCAGTGCCAGGGCTTTGGGGTGGGTGAAGGATTTAACAATATTAAAGATGGTATGTTGTTTTTGATTAGCTGTTTCTATAGCTGTGGTGAAAAACTCTTTTTTGGCTTTCTTTATGTGTGACAGATATAGTTTCCTCTGCCGAATGTATAGGGTTTTGGAGGTGGGGTCGTATGTTTTCCTCCACTCTCTTTCAAGGACCCTACACGTACGATGGCTATCGGTGAGGGCCTGAGTATACCACGGGGCATTGGGCTTCCTTTTATGGGAGATTGGTTTTTGGTTGGTTGAGTTGGACTTATCCAGGACCAATTTGTTGATCCAGATGTGGAAGTTTTTGGAATCTTGCGATACATCTCCTATGATAGTGGGAGGATGGGTAGGGAGCTGAGGATGAGACTTAATGGACTCAGCTACTTTCTTCCAGTTTATCGCAAAGGTTGAAGGGGAATTCTTACTGTGTGGGTGGGGAGAGGGTTTTGCCTTGATAGAAAAAGGTATAAAATGATGGTCAGTCCAAATTTGTGGGATTGGGGGGGATACAGTTATAGTGGCTGAATTGGTGCAAATGCCATCTAATGTGTGTCCGGCCGAGTGCGTGGGGGGCACGACCAGTTGAGAAAGGCCAAAGATATCAAGGGATTGTTGAAAGGTTAAGGTGTGGGGGTCTGCGCGGGATTCCAAATGAAGATTGAAATTGCCGAGAAGAGTAAAGCCCGGGTAATGAGTCAGGTGAGATCCAAGGGTGTCATCCAGGGAGTCCAGAAAGGGCGTGGCGTTTCCGGGGGGGCGATACACAAGTCCACCCGTAAGAGAGGTGGAGGAGTTAATGTGAATCACAAAGCCTAAGCTCTCACAGTCCTTGAGTGAGGTCAGTTCAAATGTGTGGAATCTAACATCTTTTCTGATGATGATAGCTAACCCACCTCCCCTGCCGACTGGTCTGTCTCGTCTGAGAATCGTGAAATCAGGGGGGAGGGCAGTTGCCAGATCAGGATTAGATGAGTCATTTAGCCAAGACTCAGTGATGAACAGTGCGTCTAGGTCATGGGAAAGTACGAGGTCATGGATATCTTGTCCATGACAAGCTAAGGATCTGGCGTTGATGAGTCCACAACGAAAGGTAATCGGCTTATGTAACGGTGGAGGGGAAGGGTGTGGGATGGTGCCAGTGGGTCCCAAGGATGACCATCTACAGGAGCGGCATGAAAATGGTCCCCAGAGGTGAGCAATGGGACGGTGATCCTTGCAGCTATGGCTTGATGTTGGCGGGCGCATAGCGAGTAGCGTGTTAGAGTCGTACCTGAGAACAGGGTTGAATTGGGCAGCATGGCCCGCGCCCGGCGACGTCCTGGCGCAGACGGGCGCAGACGGGCTTGGCTTAGGCGCGGCTTCGGCGCGCTGACGGCGCGCCCGCTGCGCTCGTCCGCTGCGCTTCCGCCACAGGCACATGTTTATAGTCCCAGAGGGATAGGGGGAGGGCGTGGCCTAAAAAGGGGGCGTGGCCTCATTGCACGCCGGCAATGGCGTGATCAAGTGCTTGTTCGTTTGGGTCCAGAGAAGAGGTTTGTGGCCCAGGAAATGTTAAGCAAGGTGAGCTCAGTTTTAAAAACAATGAAATACAAGTGACATTCAAAGATTAAGATAGCAAAGTGAAGCTCCCGGCTTTCCGCCTCAGGAGTACAGATTCCAGGCAGCGCTATTATTCAGCGCCTTTTAAGCAGGGCGGAGGGGGCGTGGCCTAAAAAGGGGGCGTGGCCTCGTTGCACGCCAGCAATGGCGTGATCAAGTGCTTGTTCGTTTGGGTCCAGAGAAGAGGTTTGTGGCCCAGGAAATGTTAAGCAAGGTGAGCTCAGTTTTAAAAACAATGAAATACAAGTGACATTCAAAGATTAAGATAGCAAAGTGAAGCTCCCGGCTTTCCGCCTCAGGAGTACAGATTCCAGGCAGCGCTATTATTCAGCGCCTTTTAAGCAGGGCGGAGGGGGCGTGGCCTAAAAAGGGGGCGTGGCCTCGTTGCACGCCGGCAATGGCGTGATCAAGTGCTTGTTCGTTTGGGTCCAGAGAAGAGGTTTGTGGCCCAGGAAATGTTAAGCAAGGTGAGCTCAGTTTTAAAAACAATGAAATACAAGTGACATTCAAAGATTAAGATAGCAAAGTGAAGCTCCCGGCTTTCCGCCTCAGGAGTACAGATTCCAGGCAGCGCTATTATTCAGCGCCTTTTAAGCAGGGCGGAGGGGGCGTGGCCTAAAAAGGGGGCGTGGCCTCGTTGCACGCCGGCAATGGCGTGATCAAGTGCTTGTTCGTTTGGGTCCAGAGAAGAGGTTTGTGGCCCAAATAACTACCTTGCTAAAACCAGCAGAGACCGCGCAAATAGTTGATCAAAGTATGGGAAAAGAATTGGAAGAGCCTTTAGACGATGTATATATATCTAGGCGCCCAATGCTGGTAAAAAAGAGGTGCAAACATATAAGAGCTCGCTTTAAAGGCAGGGTAGGAAAAAAGCAGGCCCCACAGGTAGTGACACAGGAAAAAAAGAAGAAAAAAGGAAGCTGGGAGGATGCTAAATACCCCAGCCCGGTCCTCTGTACCTACCGGACCCCCTGTAATAGAAACCATAAGAAAGGCACAAAATGCACAAAAGAAGAGTCAGAGTAGCAAGGACCCAAAAAAGAGTGTAGCAAAAGCCAAACCTATAAAGCAAAAAATAACCCCATCACTAAAAAGTCAAACGCAGATCCCCCTGAGGCATAGTAACCTGGAAGAAACTCTACAGACACATGAGCTAGAAGAGAGACCCACAGGGAGGGAAGAGTTTAGTCAGACAAACATAGTGTCCCAAGAGAAAGGATTTGAGTGGGGGAATAATAAATGGGTCTACCTAGAACCAGCTGAAGAAGGCCAAAGGAGCAAAAAAACAAGGAAAATAAAGCCCTTAAACAGAACTCAAGTACTGTCAATCTTCTCCACATGTACTAGCCTGAGTGGGATCGGCTCAAAAGATTTGAGACAGGTGGGGTTCATAGAAAGCAGGTTAGGTAGAGAAGTAACAAAAGTACTATTATACTCGGATCTGGTAAAAAGGGCAATCATGAGAGCTGCCAGTGAAATACTCCAAGGGGGAGTAAGAGTGATCACTGAAAAAGACCTAAGGGGGGAAGTACCCCCAGGAAAGAATTTCCTAAATTGCAATGCAGGTCTGAGGAAGAGACAGGTGAGATTACATAAGGTTAATGAAGAAGTGGGTAGCCGCCTGCAGGAAGTGATAAACAACACGGTAAAAGAGGATTTGTGGGGAAACTGGAGTTAAAGTAGTTATCTAGGGGATACCTCTGAGAGGGATTTGGATGAATCTGGAGAAGCTGGTGGTTTAAGCGAGATAGAATAGGAGAGAGGGGTGCCGCATACTCTAAGGCTCTTATCGTGGAACGTAAATGGGTTAGGCAATGACCAAAAAAAAGAACACATAAAGAACCAAGTAAATGAAGTAGCAATTGCCTGCCTACAAGAGACTTGGGCATGCGGCGAAACCCCAAACTTCGAGGGCTACCACCAGTTAAATCGTTTGGCCACGAGGCAAAGACTTGGCCGCCCCTCGGGGGGAATTATGACACTTATCTCGACGAGAATACTAAGTAAAGTAGAATTGTTAAAAGTAAAATGTAAATGGCTCTTGGCATGCAGGATAAATCACCTTTCCCTGGACAAGACATGTGAAAAGATAATTGTTATAAATGTATATATGCAGTGGGACAATGTGGGTGAATATACAATTGAGATGGGGAATTTCAAACAGGATGTAGACGATATTCTAGAAATGTATGCCTCAGACATATTGTTAATTTTAGGGGATTTTAATCATAAGTTACATCCAATGAAGGCAGATCGCTGGTACACAGAATTACTGGACACCTATGGTATTAATTTTGCTAGTTTTCCAGCATGTACTCCCTCGAAACTGGATTGGGACTTGGTCAATCATCTAGGGGAAAAGGGACTCTTCTGCCTAAATGGAAGGTTTAAAATAGACCGCCCGGCAAAGAAGACCTTCAAAAAAGGTTCACAAAATTCCCCAATTGACTACGTCTTTATGCTAGCTTGGAACTTCCCCTTAGTGCAAGAATTTAAGTACATCATAGCGAGGGTAGTGACCATAACCAGCTTGCACTGAGTTTAAAAGTGGGAAGGATGGAACCAAGAGAAAAGGTGATCCCACAAGAAATTGAATACCCAAAACGGGCAACAACAAGATTAACAGACGAGTTCCAGGAAAAATTAAACTCATTCCAACAAAAGATAGAATTAGTAAACCACGAGAGGGAAAACTTGGAGTGGTATGAGGAGAAAATAGCCCAAGTAGTCCAGTGCCTTAGGATAGAAGTAAAAAAGGACAAAAGTAAAGGTACAAAAAAACGGATTAGACACCAGAAATGGTTTTCAATAGACTGCCAAAGAAAAAAAGGGAGATAAGGGTAGAAGCTAGAAAGCAAAGGAAAGAATTTAACCAAGAGTGAAAAAACATATTAAGCTGAAAGTTGAGCTTAAAAAGATGGTCTTCAATGCAAAAAGGGACTATAAAGAGAAATGCTGGGGAAAGTTGCTTGAATCAATTGAGGATAAGAACTTAAGACAATTTTGGAAATTGATAAAATCAGCATCGTCCTCCCCAGATGGAGAAATGATCTGCGCCGTAAGTGAGGCAGCCTGGGATAAATATCTAAGGGAACTGTATGGAGCTAGATTAGTATCAGAAGATACAGTACCCCCTGGCTGGCAGGAAATCTCAGAAGAATTTAAACTAGACTTTACGGAAGATCATGTAGAAGAAACAATCAAGAAACTGAACCTAACTAGGGCGGCAGGGCCGGATAATCTCCCAGCGATAATACTAAAGTCCCAGACAAAATGGTGGGCAAGATTCCTCTCTCATCTTTTCCAAGTAATCTTAACAGAAGGAAAAATGCCATTCAAGTGGAAGGGCGCAATACTTAGACCCATCCACAAAAAAGGTGGAACCGGGAAACCTCAAAACTATAGATTAATAAACCTCCTAGATATAGGGAAAAAGTATTCTCAAAACTAGTCCTAAATAGACTAAATGACTGGGTTGAGGAAAATTCAATAGTACCCATTGAACAGAGATGGTTTAGGGAGGGACACTCCACAATAGACCACTGTTTCTCCCTATGGGCAATGGCAAGGAAGTCGACGGAGCAGAACGGAAAACTATGTTGCTGCTTCGTGGACTTCCGAGCTGCATTAGACTCTGTGGATAGGGGCTGTCTCTGGGAGACATTAACTAATAAAAATATTCCAAGAGACCTGTTGACGATATTAAAAGAATTACACCACGCCAATTGGGCTCAAGTAATTAGGGACACCGAGGGTTCATTGAAGCCAAAAATACCAATTGAAAACGGTCTGAGACAGGGCTGTGTACTGGCCCCCCAGCTATTCTCCATATTCCTATCAGAATTACCGGAGTGGCTTGAAGTGAAGGGGAGTGCCAGCCCAAGAATGAATGGCAAAAAGGTACCGTGTCTGTTATACGCGGATGACCTCGTAATAGTCGATCAAACAGAAATTGGCCTTCAAAGGAAGCTGAACTCTTTTAACGAATTTTGTATAAAAAAATGTTTAAAGGTAAACCTAGACGAAACAAAAATCCTGTGTTTTGGAAAAAAAGAGATTACATTTAATTGGTTTTTAGGGGATCTCAAACTAGAATCTGTCAACGAATACCGCTACCTAGGGGAGTGGTTTGATAAAAGACTAAACTGGCAAACACACCTAGAAGCCCAAAAAGCGAAGGCACAATCTTCAATCGCCGGCCTAAAAATGTTTAATCATGACTATGGAGATAAGTCACATAGACCACTGCTAAAAGCTTTCAACGCAATGATACCACCACAAGTACTCTATGGGGCAGAAATCCTTTATTTGAGCGGTAAGGGAGACTGGGACCTAGAGGAAGGAAAATGCTTGAAAAACCTTTTATCCTTACCCCCTTCAGCAATGATACAGGCAATAAAAACAGAACTGGGGACAACAGCTTGGGGGGTACAGACACAAGCTGCAGTGATTAGATTTTGGAAACGCCTCGAAAAAGAACAAAACGTTGCACATTGGTGTCGGAAAGAGATACAACTAAGTAATTTAAAATGGGCAAAACTGTGTAGAAAAAGAATGGTACAGGCCTGTGAAAACATGAAAGTGGATAAATGCCGTGATTCCCTAATAGCAGAGTGTTCAAAAAATGAGCTAAAACTCAATGGACAAGCTGTTACTAGAAGTATGGATAGGGAATACCTTGGCACGAAAATATCGGTTGAATTTATGATGAACGCATGGGCAAAGGAAAACTGGTTTCCCTACCTGGATTTTCTGCCAAACCCGTGGTTTAGACAGGAGATCCTAAGGTTACGTATCGGGATCAGCCCATGGTTATTAAACAAAGAGTCTAAATCTAAAATGTTGGACCCTGAAGGGCGTTGTAAAAGCAAACTGGGTACAAAAGGGGATACCATGCATTTTTTGCTAGACTGTATAAACATTTTAGATCAGCGCAAAATTTGGCTGCGCCCAATATTTGTAAAACATGGGGTAAGAACTAGGGGGCAAGCAATTGAGCTGATCACAGAATTACCAAGTATTGACATCGCAATTGCTCTAGGGAATTTTATAAAGGTAGTACAGAGTTTTTATAGAGTTTCATAATAAGCCAGAAATAGATTTTAGAGTTTTTTTAACAGGTAACTTGTCTAGAGATAGTCGGTTTTATAATTTTAATAAGATAAGAATTAAATGGAGGAACCAATTGGATGAGCACCAATGTCAAATATCATATGTCTAGGGGAAGAGTATTTTATAATTATTTTATAATCAAAGGAATAAGATTTTAATTTACAAATCTGCTTGAGTGAATGTTGGAAATGTTTTAATTTTATTAACTGTAATGTATTTGTTTAAAGACTATGGTCTAAATAAACATACTTTTTGACTTGATTTTGACTTGAAAATATATAAATGAATAGCATTGTTATTCACAGAGCCAATTGCTTGCACTTTCCTAATGCAAGTCCTATTGGCTATGGCAATGCTTGTCGGTAGCAAACAAGGACAGTGCTGATGTGGTGCTGAGTGATGCTGTTGTGGTGCTGAGTGATGATGTGGTTGGGCTGAGTGATGTGGTGGTGTCCCAAAGTGATGTGGTGGTGTCCTTGAGTGATGTGGTGGTGTTACTGAGTGATGTGGTGGTGTTCCTGAGTGATGTGGTGGTGTTCCTGAGTGATGTGGTGGTGTTCCTGAGTGATGTGGTGGTGTCCCTGAGTGATGTGGTGGTGCCCCTGAGTGATGCCCCTGAGTGATGTGGTGGTGCCCCTGAGTGATGTGGTGGTGCCTCTGAGTGATGTGGTGGTGTTCCTGAGTGATGTGGTGGTGTCCCAGAGTGATGTGGTGGTGTCCCAGAGTGATGTGGTGGTGTCCCAGATTGAGGTGGTGGTGTCCCAGAGTGATGCGATGGTGTCCTATAGTGATGCAATGGTGTCCTATAGTGATGTGGTGGTGTCCTATAGTGATGTGGTGGTGTCCTAGAGTGATATGGTGGTGTCCCTGAGTGATGTGGTGGTGTTGTGTGGCGTTCAGCAGTGTGAGGTGTGCAGCAGTGTGAGGAGTGCAGCAGTGTGTGACATGTAGCAGTGTGTGGCGTGCAGCAGTGTGTGGCGAGCAGCAGGGTGTGTCTTGCAGCTGTATGTGGCGTGCAGTAGTGTGAGGCATGCAGCAGTATAAGGTGTGCAGCAGTGTGAGGCGTGCAGCAGTGTGAGGCGTGCAGCAGTGTGTGGCATGCAGCATGCAGCCGTGTGGGTAATGCAGCAGTGTGCAGCAGTGTGAGGCATGCAGCAGTGTGAGGCGGGCAGCACTGTGAGGTGTGCGGCAGTGTGCAGCATGTAGCAGTATGAGTAATGCAGCAGTGTGCAGTGTCCAGCAGTGTGATGCGTGCAGCAGTGTATGGCGTGCAGCAGTGTGTGGCGTGCAGCAGTGTGAGGCGTGCAGCAGTGTGAGGCATGCAGCAGTTTGAGGCATGCAGTGTGAGGCGTGCAGCAGTGTGAGGCATACAGCAGTGTGAGGCGTGCAGCAGTGTGAGACGTGCAGCAGTGTGCAGCTTGCAGCAGTGTGAGTAATGCAGCAGTGTGCGGCGTGCAGCAGTGTGAGGCGTGCAGCAGTGTGAGGCATGCAGCAGTGTGAGGCGTGCAGCAGTGTGCAGCATGCAGCAGTATGAGTAATGCCGCAGTGTACAGCAGTGTGAGGCGTGCAGCAGTGTGAGGCGTGCGGCAGTGTGCAGCATGCAGCAGTATGAGTAATGCAGCAGTGTGCAGTGTGCAGCAGAGTGAGGTGTGCAGCAGTATGACGCGTGCAGCAGAGTGTGCCGTGCAGCAGTGTGTGGCATGCAGCAGTGTGTGGCATGCAGCAGTGTGTGGCATGCAGCAGTGTGAGTAATGCAGCAGTGTGCAGCATGCAGCAGTGTGAGGTGTGCAGCAGTGTGAGGCATGCAGCAGTGTGCGGCGTGCAGCAGTCTGAGGCATGCAACAGTGTGAGGCATGCAGCAGTGTGAGGCATGCAGCAGTGTGAGGTGTGCAGCAGTGTGTGGCATGCAGCAGTGTGTGGCGTGCAGCAGTGTGTCGTGCAGCAGTGTGCAGCCTGCAGCATTGTGAGTAATGCAGAATTGTGCAGCGTGCAGCATTCTGAAGCGTGCAGCATTGTGAGGCGTGCAGCATTGTGAGGCGTGCAGCAGTTTGAGGTGTGCAGCAGTGTGAGGTGTGCAGCAGTGTGAGGCGTGCAGCAGTGTGATGCGTACAGCAGTGTGAGGCGTGCAGCAGTGTGAGTCATGCGGCAGTGTGAGGCGTGCAGCAGTGTGTGGCGTGCAGGAGTGTGTGGCATGTAGCAGTGTGAGGCGTGCAGCAGTGTGAGGTGTGCAGCAGTGTGAGGCGTGTGAGGCGTGCAGCAGTGTGAGGCGTGCAGCAGTGTGTGGCGTGTAGCAGTGTGAGGCGTGCAGCAGTGTGAGGCGTGCAACAGTGTCTGTCGTGTAGCAGAGTGAGGGGTGCAGCAGTGTGAGGCGTGCAGCAGTGGTGAGGCGTGCGGTAGTGTGCAACATGCAGCAGTGTGAGTAATGCAGCAGTGTGTAGCATGCAGCAGTGTGTAGCGTCCAGCAGTGTGCAGCGTGCAGCAGTGTGAGGCGTGCAGCAGTGTGAGGCATGCAGCAGTGTGAGGCATGCAGCAGTGTGTGGCATGCAGCAGTGAGAGGCATGCAGCAGTGTGAGGCATGCAGAAGTGTGAGGCGTGCAGCAGTGTGTGGCATGCAGCAGTGTGTGGCATGCAGTAGTGTGCAGCATGCAGCAGTGTGAGTAATGCAGCAGTGTGCAGCAGTGTAAGGCGTGCAGCAATGTGAGGCTGGCAGCAGTGTGAGGCGGGCAGCAGTGTGCAGCATGCAGTAGTATGAGTAATGCAGCAGTGTGCAGCGTGCAGCAGTGTGAGGTGTTGTCAAAATGTCATGCAGATGGACTAACCTTATACTTCGGGTACGGCAGGAGCGATGTAGTTACTAAATTCACTCCTCCCTAGGAACAGTACCTCTAGTGAAGTTAACATATATATCACTCCGCTAAGAGGACCTCACCCAGGGAAGGGGAAAGGTGGATAAATAAAACATAAAGGACTGGCAGCCATAAACCCTCTACAGAACTCGACAACAAGAGAAACACCAGACGTTGGATCCGTATTCAAGTTCCTGCATAGGGACACAAGAACACAATTAAATACACTCCTCTCTGGACTATCATGTCAAGAAAACATAAAAGTGTAGAAACTCACTTACTGAAGAAGGCTGCCACAATCATCCCATAGAAAAGGGCAAAACAGGAAAAAAGAAAAGAAAAGCAACCAAAAATAGGGAACAGCCCACGAACCCCAGGATTGGAGAGATAATGGTGCCTTATCAGCATAAACGCTCAGTCATTAGTGATAAGCTACTTATCTTCCTCCAAGTAGTTTCTATCAGTTAGGCTGAATGGGGACTGAAAAACAATGACTCTTGCTCCCAGTGTACTCCAATATCCAAATCCGAGCTTCTCAACAGCTCTGACGAATCCAAAATGTTCAGCCGAATGCCATGCCCCAAAAAACAAGACTACGTAATTATAAAAAATATACGAGCAAAAGTAATGCTCAATTACCAGCTCCTTATTGTCAATGTTCGAGTAGGGCAGATATGTTGCAGTAAAAGTGCCACGCTCAAAGTCTCTGCAGCAGCGAGGAGGGAGAGCTTCTGACTCAGCTCTCCCAGCGCGGCTCCCGGACAGGGTCAAAGATCACCAAACGCCGCGGAGACAGGAGGCGAAGGCAAACTCCTCCAGCGCGACTCCGCTGCGTTAATCCAGTCGAGCAAACAAGTTCCAAAGGGCCGAGTATCACTGTACTCGATAAACAGGGTCCAGGTCAGAGAAATACACGGGAAAAGGCAACGCCACCGGTGACAAGCACCGAGGGCTTACCGGAAAGCACAGATATAGGAAGCAGGAAGACAGAGAGCAGGGAGAGAGCGAAAACAGACTACTCCTCAAGCATTCTGGGACATGTAGTTCTACTATCTGTGCCTAAAACGTGACAGGTGTGCAGCAGTGTGTGGCGTGCAGCAGTATGAGGAGTGAGGTGAGGAGGTGTGAGGGTGAGGGGGAGAGAGGGTGTGAGGGTGAGAGGGTGTGTGAGGGTGAGAGTGTGTGTGAGGGTGAGAGGGTGTGGGGATGAGTGAGGGTGTGTGAGGGTGAGGGTGTGGGAGTGTGAGGGGTGAGGGGGTGTGAGGGTGAGGGTGAGGAGGTGTGAGGGTGAGAGGGTGTGTGAGGGTGAGAGGGTGACGGTGTGTGAGTGAGGGGGTGTGAGGGGGTGTGAGAGTGAGGGTGTGTGAGAGGGTGTGTGAGGGTGAGGGCGTGTGGGGTCTGAGGGTGTGTGGGGGTGTTAGAGTATGAGGGGGTGTGAGGGGGTGTGTGAGGGTGAGGGTGTGAGGGTGTGTGAGGGTGAGGGGGTGGGTGGGTGCGGGTAGGTGAGTGTGGCAGCCAGTCATTCCTCCACTGACACGTATACGCCTGCAGATGGAACAACTTTGTGACATGGTGCACAGCAAAGGCTGTGGATCCCCTTTCTGAGGTTCTAGTGTTCCTTCTTTCTTTGGCCCAGCAGGGCTCTGCTCTGGGCACCCTTAAGTCTATCTCTCAGCCAGTTCAGCCTTTCTTAGGCTTCCTGATCAGCCTTCTCTTTTCAAGTCCACTGTTGTAAATCGCTTCCCTAAGGGCATTACTTCTTACTTACCTTATGTGCCGTGCCTTTGAGCCGCTTCATAACTGTCCTTTCAGACATCTTACTCTAAAGACTGCTTTTCTGGTTGCCATCACCTCTGCTCGCTGGCTGAGTGAGCTATGAGCTCTTTCTTCAAAGCCTCCTTTTCTGGCTGTTCATCCGGACAAGGTTGTCCTCAGAACCAGACCTTCCTTTCTTCCCAAGGTGGTTACTTCTTTCCATATTGGTCAGACCATCACTTCTTTCCGCCTCTATATCCATCTGAAGAAGAGAGAGGCTCCACCGTCTGGATCTAAAATGTGCGCTTTCCTGTTATTTGGATCGCACCGAGCAATTCCGGGTGGATGACCAGCTCCTTGTTTGCTACGTGGGTGCCAAAAAAGGTCAGCCGTGTACAAACGGACCATCTCCAGGTGGGTCGTTTTGTGCATCAAAGTTTGCGACTATTTGGCAAAGAAGGAGCTTCCATTGGGACTGTGTGCCCATTCCACCAGGACGATGGCAGATACCACTGCTTTGGGACAGGAAGTCCCCCTCAATTACATCTGTCAGGCAGCTACGTGGGCATCTCTGCACATGTTCACAAAACACTACTGCCTGGACAGCCAAGTTCGTAGAGACTGCTTCTTTGGCCGTTGTGTTTTCCAGGACTTGCTGGTGTGAACTTGGTTCGCAGACCCACCTCTGGGGTTGGTATTGCTGGGGTATATATTCTAAGGTAAGGAATCTATAACTGATTGTCTCTTTCAGATAAACAAGTTACTTACCTTCGGTAATGGTATATCTGTAAGAGACATAGATTAATTATAGATTCCTTACCGCTCCACCCATCCTCCCCATTCTGCGAACTGAATTCTAGGATCAGGGAATCCCTTTTAGGTCCCTAGTTTTGTGCACCAGTGGTCAGTATCATGCATGGCTCTGCACTTCTGGCGTGGAATTTCATGTAAAAGGACTGACGTCAGCGCGCGAGGGCGGCATCTAAGTAGCTACCGCAACGTCATCCCGGCTACCACAATGCCAACAACGAAGGCGGAGCTGACCGACGCCACCTTTCGACGCGCAGGGGTGCTGCTGACAAAAAATTCTCTGGATCCAGACTGACGCCTGGGGGTAATTCTAAGGTAAGGAATCTATACCTAATCTATGGCTCTTACAGATATATTGTTACTGAAGGTAAGTAAATTGTTTTTCAACTGTAAGCTCAACAGTATTAATGCGCCATTGAAGCTGATGGAGGTACAGATACCAAATTGACCTGAGTCTCCAAGTCACTGTCCAGCCGTGTAGTTGACGGTAAAGCAGGCGTAGACATCAGACTCAAAGAAACATCCCGACGAGGAATGGTTGTAGACCCACTATTCAGAATCGGCCATATGGTGTAGCATGACATTTTCAATAGAAATAAATCAGTTTTCCTTGCGGCCAGGCACAGGAGGCAAAATCACTGTATGAGTCCCCTTTAATCCAAGAACTGGGA